>NC_053496.1:124855627-125105627 GCF_905171775.1 Rana temporaria
TAGCGCCCCATCGCAGGCGTCAGTGGGTGGAATGAAAGGTGCAATATCATGGGTGTCAGTGAGAGAAATTATGCCCCTTTGTTAATTTCTTTGGGAGGATAAGTTTCCCAAGGGCTGTATGAAGGCAAAGGGCAGCAGTTTGGATCTAAATCTTCTAGTAAGAGCTGGTAAGATAGCGCAGGGGGCATTTAATGCTCCTTTGCAGCAGTCTGTGATTGCCTGTGTCCCAAGGGTTGCAGGTTCCATCCCGACGGGGTCTACTCAGCCTTTCATCCTTCGGAGGTCGGTAAAATGAGTACCATTGAGTTGGGTAATAATGACAACCATTATCAGCGCTTAGACACAGCGGTAACGCTGTAATTGGCGCTATATAAGTGTAAACATTATTATTATTATTAGTGCATCCAACACTACCCTCTCTCCAGACAATGCTGCTGTCCAAGAGTGGCTCCATTGCTACTCCAGTAGAGACGCCTCCAGACAAAGTGTGTTACTGGTCAGACCAACAGGTAAAAAAAAAAAAAGCCAATGCTTCTATGCACTGACGCTTACCTGTCTATGCAAGTGTACCATATTTCCCTGAATGAGAAACTTCTGGGTTTGGAAAAATATTTTGTACCTGTATGCGTAGGTAAATGCCGATGCCCAGAAGTGTTGGTGTTTACATAAGTATAGGGGAGCACAGCCTTACACTTTTATGGCTGTCTGGGACCCCCTTGGCTGCAGGAAAACACCATGATTTTCATATTAAAAGTATAAATTAAGGCAAAACTTTTTTTTTTTAGGTTTAGTTTTGGATAGAGCAGAGAGGGATTAGAACATCTATCAGTCATTGCTCCCATTAGGGAAATTAACCCTCTCCATTTGTCCCGTTTACTGGTAACCCTGAAAGTAAAAAGTAAAAAGAAAAACAATGAGATTTTGGGTTGTCCCCAGAAAAGTTAGTAGAGGGGAAATTTTACAATGGGGAGACCTTCTGGTGACCTGGCGATTCCTTAAATTAACAGGGGTTTTCTGTTTTGGCTATGGGATGAAAGTGAAGGCAACGCTTCCCAATGGGACTCATGACATTTGGCACAGGAAGGGCAAGCAGAAAATAAAAAAATAAACACCCCAAGAGAAGAGATCAACAAGGTAGATTTCAGGAAGCAGGTCAAGATTTTATTTTTTAAATTCCTCAACTACCACCCATGTGAATAATCAATGGAAGCCTTTACTGATTAAATACATTTCTGATTTTGTCATACAATAAGAAACTGTAAAGCATGTGGTCAGTTTGTAAAGCATTTGGTCAGTTAGTACAGTCAAGCCCCCAAAAAACACAAACGACTCACTCCACTGTACAGTTTTACTGTGGACATATGTTCTACACTCACCTGATCCTTCTCATGAGGAAGGAGACCGACTAGAGGAAGCATGGAAGAGGAAGAATATTTGGATACTCCTTTCCCTTCTGATCCTCCATAGTTAATCCTATAATGTGGGCCATCTTTCATTAGCCTCCCGCTGTTAACAGCCCGCTTGGCTGCTAGACGCAGCCTCCTCTGGAAAATGGGATTTGCCACAATTCCAACCAAATCATTCTGGCTACGCAAATATTTCTCAATATTCTTAAGCGAGGAGCCATTGTTTTCTTGAAGGCCTTCCAGTGCCCTACGAAGGAGTTTATTCCAGTCCACAGTGCGCAGATCAGTACTTACAGCTCGCTGGACTTTGGCTGCTTTAGGTAGAGGATCAGGGCTAACATTGGCAAGGCGCCCAGGGTTTTCTGGATCTTTGTATGAAACCACACCTCTGTTGTTAATCTTGAGAATGGAGCCATCCTGTACACTGAGTTCAAGCTGCTCAAATACAAGCCTTTTATCAAGACCATGGGATACACACACTGCATGACAAATCCGTTCTTCCGAAGGACGCTGTTTTTGTCTTTTTACCTTTTGTATGGCTTCCAAAATCCACTCCGTGTACAGAGGGTTTGCAAGTTTTACCATGGTTGAAAAACTGTATCCAAAAGCCAGATGAAACCCATAGAGGTCATCCGTGTACCACAATAAACATCCAAGCAACAATCAGCCGACTCCTATGTTGTGTTCGGTAACAGGTCACACACATCCATCTTCAGAGGACAAATCCGGCAAGAGCAGTCACATCAAAAGACACAGCTGGAATACAGTAAATCCACGTCATAAAACATAATCTAAAAGAAAAGAGGAAACAGACTTCACTGAACTGATCAAAGCGTGAGGCATGTTAATGAATGACAGAGAGACATCTAAAGAGAAAACAGTTTGCTTGACTCATGAAACTCTTGTTACGCTAATACAACAATGTAATTTGGCCACATGAAGGACAACTGTGCAATACACTGTGCAGACCATTCATATTATCATAATGAATTTGGCAAGCACCTGATATTTAGCATGAAAGCGACACCACTGCAAAATGACAGCATGATTCTATTATAGTAAATGTCATAAATGGAACATGCAAGGTACCTTCCTGTAACTGCAAGTATATGTACGGTAAATCATAAGGCTACAATTCACACTTAAACGTCACGTTTGCAAGCAGAATTGCATGTTTTTTAAGCTTTTGTCATGCATTTTTTCTAAATTGTTTCCCATTTTAACTAAAAGGTGCGAAATGCTGCTGAAAAAAGGGCAGAAAACGCTCAAAAAAATGCTTGCAAAAAAAGCTCATGCTGCGCTTTTCAGGCCGTTCCATAAATGTCTTTGGTGGCAAAAATGCTCAATTCTGTCTGACAGGCATTTTGTTACAAGCAACAGGACGCTCAGATGTGAACAAGGTGTTCAAGTGTGAACAGTGCCCAACACAAAAACTCAAGCTTGAACGTGTTAATGTAATTTCAAAAATCATTTCCAGTATTTGTAAATCTGCAGCTTTCATTAAATAAACTGGTGAGCTGTGGTGGTCTCCCCCCCCCCCCCAGACACTTCTTGTTCTACATACATTTGCTTCAACAACTCTTACACATCTTTTTGCAGGCTGGGTTTGCTATGTTTGACAATAGTGGACCATTCTTCTATTGTGACCATACAATGAGCGTATAGACACCCACTTCCTGTCTGCAGGATTTTGCAGCAGTAGCAGAAGCCCCAGCACAACAGTGGACCATGCCTATTGACAACCTGTCACCTGTTTTACAATAGAGTACAGGTATGGGCCACTGTTGTGTTGGAGTTGAGCAGCAAATGCCTGCAGAAAGGAAGTGGCTACAAAAAAAGTTGCAGGATATCAGCAGACTGCAGGGATAAAAATGCATGTAAAATAGTGAACATGGTTTTACTATGGAATGAAAAAAAAAAAAAAAAAAACACACACACACACACACACACACACACACACACACACAATGTGGCATCTAAGACCAGAAAGCTAAAGCTTGAAGTTATACTATTGCATTAACAGTGTCACATGCCAGAGTGGCACCAACACCCATTAAACAACCCAAAATTAATTTAAAACTGAATCTCTGTGCAACGGTTCTGTACTCACTGCTACTTTAGACCCCAATATATTTTAGGAAGCAACATGGGTTCCCAGCTGACTACGTACCTCTGCACCATAGAAATGTGTGCATCTCAAGGCTTTATAGTCCGTTTCACAAAAGAACACTTTTGAACCAGTAATTTTATGCTTAGAAAATGTATGTAAAATATAAAAATAAAAAACTGCCCACACCAATATATTTTCCATTTGAAATGTTTTTCTACTTTAAGTACAAAGCACATTTGATATTAATTAACTTTACCACCACATCAGATGTAAATGTGGCATTCTGAAATCCACAGCAAGCAGACAAATCCAATTTTTGAATGGCTCATTACAGCAATGATTCCCATTTGATGCTATGACTTAGTGCACTGCATGTGGTATTGCCAATTTACCAACAGCAAATTGTTAAGAATGTTACAAGCCATCAGTTAGGAGAAAAAACAAAACAAAAAACACAAAGCATGACATTATTGGTCCTTCTATATGAAAATGCTAGTTGTCAGGCCAACACGCTAACCCCCTTGCTTGCAGATAAGAGTTCCTGGCTTTCTGATCTACATACATTTTTTTTTTACTCAAAGTTATGAAACAAGAGGGCAACACAACTGCCAGGCAAATATCATTTTCAGAAGGTGATGAACAATGGCAATTTGTCCCATGACAATCTGCATTTGTCCCATGAAAGTTTTATTTTAACACCACACTTAAAGCGGATGTTCCGCCAAAAAAAAAATATTAAAAGCCAGCAGCTACAAATACTGCAGCTGCTGACTTTTAATATTAGGACACTAATATGGCGCATGCGCGAGTCGCGCTGTGCCCGCCGATTGGCTCCCGCTGTGTGCTGGGAGCCGGGTGTTCCCAGCACACAACAAGGGGGACAACGGGATGTGACGCAATGCCCGTCTTTTGCCCGTGAATGCCGGGCCGGAAGTGGGTGCAAATACCTGTCTTTAGACAGGTATCTGCACCCCCCTGAAAGGTGTCAAATGTGACACCGGAGGGCGCCGATCAGCGTGACTTCACTTTAGGGTGGAGAACCGCTTTAAAGGGGTTGTAAAGGAATTTTTATTTTTCATAATAAGCATCCTTTACCTGCAGACATTCCTCTTTTCACTTCCTCATTGTTTGTTGTTGCTCTATTTCTTCTCTGTTCTGTTCACTTCCTGCTTGCCTGATTTTACTGACCACCGTGAAGGGAGGCTTTACTGCGGTGGTCAGTAACATGCTCGCCCCTCCTGGGAACTACATCTGTGCGGCAGGACGCTCTCTACGTGTTAGAGAATTCAAGGAGGTGTGAATTACTGGGCGTGCCGCAATGCATACTGGGAAATGTAGTTCTTACATGAACGAGTGATGCAAACCAGGAAGTGAATGAGAGAACAGAAACTAGAATGCCGGAGGTGATATAGATGAAGGAATTTAATAGGTATTTACTCGTTTTTAACAGAATCATTACACTATTCTGTCTGTCTACCTTGCAGACATTAATTTTAGGCATTTCCTTTACAACTCCTTTAAGTTTAGTAAAAAAAATAAATCAAGGCTGAAATTGTCAGTTGATATTTTCTAAAAAATAGATATTAGCAAACGAAAACGCATACTGCTGTGTCAGGTTGGTGGGAAGAGGTCAGATGTAGACAAAAGCTTTATTAGGTGCAGTAAAGCAGAGATGTATCATGTGGTTTCCTTTTTATTTAGTCATTTAACCACAGATAACAGTGTAAGACAACTGTAAAAGGTTTACACTTCTGCAATCCTTGTGTTTCAACACATTTTTAGTATATAATGCAAATAGAAAATAAATTGTTTTCAAGATGAGCTGCTCTGGTGCATGCAATGATTTTACTGGTACATACAATGATGGCACAATGTGCAAAAACATAATAGTACAGCCTTGTTTTGGTTCCTAACATTTTTTGCCCAATAGTACCACACAGATAGTAGGGTCAGCTACAATAAAAACTTCAGTTGTGTTACTGGTTGTTCTTGCTTGACAAATTTAAAGCAGAGTTCCACCTAAAAGTGGAACTTCCCCTTTAAGCGCTCCTCACCCCCTTACACACATTAGGCATGCAATCTTTTTTTTTTTGGGGGGGGGGGGGGGGGCTTCGGTAGGAGTGGGACTTCCTGTCCCACTTCCTCCTTCCACCCAGGGACCGCCTCGGCGGCGACTTCTCTCTAGGCGATCTCCTGGGACACGCGACAGGTCCCAGGAGATTGCCTATCCACTTAGGGAGCGCAGCACCGCTTGCACATGCCTGGCCGTAAGGCAGAAAGCTGAGTGAATGGAGGGGGGGGGGGGGGGGGGGGGGGGGGGGGGGGGGGGGGGGGGGGGGGGGGGGGGGGGGGGGGGGGGAGTGTCTGTTTATTAAAAGTCAGCAGCTACACTTTTTGTAGCTGCTGACTTTTAATAAACCTAAAAAAGGCTGGAACTCCCCTTTAATGATTAGGATCAGGGGTATATTGAGGTAAAATGAAAATCAGCATAAAAACATAAATGTTAAATGCCAGTTGCTTAGCCACCTCTGGCTTTTCTACTTCTAAATCAATGACCTGGAAGAAGCACGCAAGGGAATTTAGAATTTCTGATGTTTAGATGTGGTCTGGATCACTTAAAGCACTGAAGCCCCGGTTTAGCATTATAGTGAGGCAATGAAAATATCCACAGAGATCACCAATGAAAGTCTCCATATTAGCTTCAGCTTTAGTTGTCTGGTAATGAGGGCGTTCAAATTAAATGACCTAGGTCAGTCATACACATAGTGACTTTCTTTCCTGCAACCATGGGTTGCAGGAACAAAATGTGCTTGATTCCTCCATCAGCAAAGATAGTGTTGATGCATAAATCCTTCCCTAATGCCATTGTCTTCTCCAGGCGGGATAGGGTAGCTGTCCCCCTCCAGGAGAAAACAGTGATTATTGCTAGAAGCCACTTGCGATTATTTGAAAGCAAATCTGGCAGGCTGGTTGTACCCAAGTTGAACGATTGATCAAGTTGGTACATTCAGCCTGCCCATTAGTATAGTTTGAATCTCGATTGGTTCCTGCTGAACTTGCCAAGATTCAAGCAGTGTATGGCCAAGCCCAAGGCAGGCCATAGATGATGCGATTTTCATTCCAGCAACTACAGGTTGAGGGAAGGAAGGAAAAAATAAATAAAAATAATAATTGCTGATTCAATGTTGGGGGGGGTCCCTCCTGCAGAGTTATAGTGTTCTCCCACAGCTATTCTCGCTAGCATCTATGGCGGTTTCTATCTATGACTTTAATTAGGTGTAGCGCCCCCTTTCTTTCGGTATGGGCGCTACG
Organism: Rana temporaria; assembly: GCF_905171775.1. Taxonomy (NCBI): domain Eukaryota; kingdom Metazoa; phylum Chordata; class Amphibia; order Anura; family Ranidae; genus Rana; species Rana temporaria. The sequence goes on from NC_053496.1 coordinate 124,862,456, forward strand.
CTAAAGTTAGTGGGGAAAGGGAGAGTTATTTTGCTCCCATTCACAATTTGCTAAATTCCGGGCTGCTGTCATTCCTGAACTTTCCTGTAGGTCAGTCTGCGCTCCAGGGGTCCCGATTCCAGAGGGGTTCTGGCAGAGACACTTTTCCCCCCCAGCAGCCAATTAGAGGAGTTTTTCCCTTGCAGGGCATGCTGGGGGAGAGTATATCTGTGGCAGATGCCATTTTGTGTTGTTCTTCGCTGGTTCCAGGTGCAGCACCCACCTTCAGGGTGTGCGCATCCAACGGACCCCGGCGATGGCCTACCAGGCCGGGGTCACCCGCTATGCGGAGTTCCATGTTGCTGAGAGGGGCCCCAGTGACTTACTGGGTCCCCAGCTCTACTGAGGATATCCCAGGCTGTATGCCATAGGGTGGGTGGGGGTCGGCTTGAGGAGAACACGGAGGCAGGTTGTCCAACAGGGCTTGAACGAACCATCGGGGATCTGGTGACTGGGACATTGACAGGTACACTTCAACTGTCACCCGGTGACCCTTACTTAATCTACTGGGAGGATTCGCTCAATCCGTTCGGTTCACTTAAAGTACTAGGCCTGTGGCAGAGGCCCTAGAGCCAGGTCTGTGGCAGAGGCCTGTTCCTCCCAGCAATCTAAAGTGACACTTCGGCTGCCAGGCTCGTGGCAGGAGTCTGTCCGGGGGCACTTCACCCACTCTGGCTAGAGTGGCGACGAACTGTAACTACTACTACTGTGCTGTTGAGAGCAGGATTGCTCGGTTCTTATCCAGGCCTGATACTGCAAAGTTCTCTTTTGCTTCATCAACCTTTTTGTTATACCTCATGTTGATGTTGGCCATGTTGGGCCTGGAAATAAAGCATTTAAAAACCTTTATTCATTGACTGGACATTCGCTCACTAATTCGCTTACTACTCTGCTCATCAACTACACCCCTAGACAACACTGAGAGGTGACTTAATATGCCGATCCCAACAACAACCAGCGGCTCCTGAGGGGGTAGTGCTACATAGGTGTTATGCATCAGTGCGATGGCTGCAAAAAATGGCAAAGAAATGTACCCAATAATACCGCCTGTACCAAATACATATGCTACACCGCTAATTATCAAAAACCAAAATGCCTCTTGTTTTAAAGTGCATCTAAAATCCCCCCCCCCCCCCAAAAAAAAAAAAAAGTTCCGTCGATGTGATAACTGCTTACCCCCCCCTACTTTTCACCTGAAGACTCTGCCACCTCCTGTCCTAGTGTGATGGTGCTCCCTCATACATACTGTATCTATGGAGCAGCAGCACAAAGTAGTATAGTATGGCTATAGAATGCTTCTCTCAAATCCATAACAAGGGGGGGGGGGGTGTCCTGTAGCTCAGAGGTAATGTGTGCAGGTCTGGTAAGAGCAGAGTGTTAAGGACAGCACTGGTTTCTGGCAGGAACAGGTATTTGCACTTATTAAAGAGATAACAAAAAAAAAGCAGTTAGAAGCTCACATACATGTGAACTAATATTTACTGACATAAGCCGAAAAAAAATCATTGTTCATGTATAATTGCAGAACAATGAACGTGTACCTTAACCTTTCAGATTTCTTTCTAGCTGTTTAACCAGCTGATGCAACAGCTTCCTGCAGAAAAAGCAAACACCATCCAACAACAAAATCACAAAATGACACACATTTCATGTGACATACTGGCTGTTTGAAGTATCTATAGACAAACCTTTAAAGTTATGGATAAAACCCTGGCAGGGTTTCTTTAGACCCCTTTCATACAGGTAGAGTCTGCCAGTGGATCCACCTGCTCTGTCCACTGATCCCAACTGAGCAGGTGGATGACAGGTCCGTGTCTGCTCCTCTAATGCCCGGATGGAACAGGTCGTAACACGACTCTCTCATGGTGAGAGAACAAGTATGTTCCCTGCATGAAAGGGCCGCCAACTCCGACACCCTTCTAGCCAAGGTGACAGCCATCAGGAAGGCTAGCTTGCGTAACAAGTATAATGGAATTTCCTTAATAGGTTCAAATGGTTGCTTAAGTAACACAGACAGCACCAAATTCAAGCCCCAAAGACACATAGGTGACCTAACGCGGGGGAAGCAAATGAGTTGCCCCTTGCATAAAGGTTTGGATCAGTGCATGGGAGGCTAGAGGCCTTTGGAAGAATACTGATAGTACAATCAGAGGTCAAGTTTTGGCCCTAAAAGCCAATTTGATTTCTACAGCCGACTGTAGAAAAAAGAATTTTCCCAATCATGCATTTCCGTGGATGCCATTTTTTGGCTTCACAGCAAGCAATATAAAAAAAAGTCTTATAGACCTTATGATAGATCTTCCTAGTGACAGCATTTCACTAGGGTAGACACCACTGGTTCCGAGATGTCACAGTCCTTTAACACCCTGGCTTCAATAGCCATGCAGTCAAATTTAGAGACTGTAAATTGGGGAGGAATGCAAAATCTTGAGACAGTAGATCGGGGCGCCGTGGAAGCTCCCATGGCCCATCTATTGTTCGTCTTACAATCTCCAGGAACCAGGGCCTTCTGGGCCAGGCTGGTGCCACCAGAATGACAAACTCCCTCTCTCTGAATCCTGCACAACAAATGTGGAGGGACCGGAGGGAAAGCATAAACCAGGGAGTATTTTCTCCATGGAACTACCAGAGCACCTGCTCCGATTGCCAGAGAATCTCTTGTTCAGGACAAACTGCTGTAGCTTGTTGTTGAACCTGGATGCCAGTAGGTTGACCTCTGGCCATCCCTAACGTAGGCAAATTTCCTGGAACACCTCTGGGTGTAGGGACCATTCCCCCGTGCAGATCAGCTGGCGGCTAAGATTATCTGCCTTCCAGTTCTCTACTCCCGGGATATGAACTGCCAATAGAATCAGCACCTGTCCCTCTGCCCAGGCTAGTATGTGGTTCACCTCCTTTCCAGCTGAAAGACTCCTGGTACTGCATTGGTGGTTTATATAGGCCACTGCAGTGACATTGTCGGACTGAACCCCGATAGGGCAGTCCCAAAGCTCCACCGTCCATGACCGTAGGGCCAGTCGTACTGCCCGTAATTCCAGGACGTTGATGGGCAGTATCTGTTCTGTCCTAGACCATTTCCCTTGAGCTATGAGCCCCTCTAGGGTCGCTCCCCAGCCTGAGAGACTGGCATCTGTAGGCAGTACTGTCCAAGTTACAGGGAGGAATGATTTTCCCTTTCGCAGGTTCTGATCCTGCAACCACCAGTTTAGGCTTAAACGTGCCCGAGGAGATAATCCAGGGCTTGTCCTCTTAAGTTTCAAGCCAACAAGATGTTTTGTTGAGGCCTGGAATGGAACTGGGCATAGGGCACTGCCTCAAAGGAGGATACCATCCTCCCTAGAAGACTCCTACAGAGCCGAATGTTGGGTTGTCTGGTGCCCCTTTATCTGACACTTCTGATTCTTCAGGGCATAGATCACTGTGGGTGAAAATACTCTAGCTTGGGCCGTACCTAGGATCAGACCTAAATACTTTAGACTTTGAGCTGGTCTCAGGGTTGAGTTTTTGTTATTTATGATAAAAGCTAAGCTTTCCAAACACTGCACTGTATATGTTATGCCAGGGGTTGACAAATTTGTTGGAATCTAGGAGCCAGGTAAAAAGTTAGGAGCCAGAAAATGCGCCCCGACGAGCTTGCGCGCAGAAAGCGAACACATACGTGACCAGCGCCCCCATATGTAAACGGTGTTCAAACCACACACGTGAGGTATCGCCGCGATTGGTAGAGCGAGAGCAATAATTCTAGCCCTAGACCTCCTCTGTAACTCAAAACATGCAACCTGTAGATTTTTTTTAAACGTCGCCTATGAAGATTTTAAAGGGTAAAAGTTTGTCTGCATTCCACGAGCGGACGCAATTTTGAAGCGTGACATGTTGGGTATGAATTTACTCGGCGTAACATTATCTTTCATAATATTAAAAAACCTACGTTAGATCTACCGGTAACGGTATTTCTACGAGCCTTCCAGGACGGCACACCAGAGAGATAAGGGCTCCTCCCACAGGAAACACAATCAATTGACAAGTTTGTTATAAGTTCCCACCCACCCCCTTGCTCCTCAGTATTTAATAAAGTAATCTTGAACTGGTTCACAAGGGGCACCCCATCGGTACTTACCATTTAGCATATAGCTTACCTTTCTTTACATAGGGTGGGTAGTAGGCCTGCCGTCCTGGAAGGCTCGTAGAAATACCGTTACCGGTAGATCTAACGTAGGTTTTCTCCTACGCCTTCCAGGACGGCACACCAGAGGATATAAAAGAACTCAGGCCTACTTTAGGGTGGGACCCTTGCCTGCAAGGTCTTTCTGCTAAATGTCAGAGTCTGACTTTGTTTCACCACCTACACTACCTAGTGTGTGATGAAGGTATCCTAGCTGGATCATGTAATTGACCTGCAGGTCCGCTCCACCTATGTCCCTGTCTCCATTTCGGATGCAGGACCTAGGTGGCATGTGCTCTCAAAGAAAAATCTGAGAGCCTGTGAATTATTTAAGATAGAAGGATTGGCTGTGCCAATATTCTAGCCATCGTGGTCAATAATGTCTGCAATTGCTGCATAGGACCATCAAAAAGTTTAATCAGAGATTTGTTCTGTGGCACAAGGAACTACTCTGATCGACCAAGAAAAAACATCTGGTTACAAGCCAGTGGTCTGTTCAGGAGAATGGTTTAGAAAAAAAAAAAGGGTCTCCTGACGGACAATCCTTGTGGGTCCCCTTCTTGTCCGCCATAGTCATGGTGAAACAAGGAAATCAACCCACTCAAGGATACTAGATTATGGAAAGCTTATTCCCTGGACTCAAATGACTGGGCAGGTATGTACCCAAGTAGGGCATTTGGTGTGTTCCTGCACCTTCAAGGAGGGGTGGTTCCCCTTCAGTTCACCTGCCCCCCTCCATTCATCAGAATGCATGTGCCTCTATAGAGAGGACACCTACTGGTCAGTGTCAGGTCCACAGGATGTCTTGGCGTGGCTCACTCCTGCGCCCGCCCACTTGTGCCGACCAACCCCCTGTCTCCAACGCACACTGCTAGACAGGTCAAAAACGGCTGCTATGCAAGCCTGTTGGCAAGTAAGTCCAATCACCCCCTGGTCATTTCCAACTTCTGGTTCTCTTCCCATCTGAATGCTGACATGTCAGATGTGAATCTGTTCTATATCCCCCAGCTCCTTATAGTCCTGCTGGCAGATGCGTTAAACTATGCATGAAGGAGCCTGGTAAGAACTGCGAGTAACCACTGCATTTTTTGGCATATAAAACAAAAGGTATCAGGGGAAGCAACTCTCCACAGCACCCCTGTGCACAACCCGCAGGCACAATTCGCCCTACACTCTCAGGGCAAATTACGTGAGTGCCGCACGCCAACAAAATACAATATTTTGTAAATACACGGCGTCTGAGTGCATAATCTACTCCAGGCACCAGAGGTGCCAAGTTAAGCAGATCCCTACCATAGGGTTAGTTCTATAGTAGGAGTAAGAAACGAATATTGGTTAGTCACATCCAGTTCGTCCAATGGGGTGACCTGAAGGATACATACCGAGCTGTAAATTTATCGGATTGGGTGAACTAGTCAGATAAGCTCTGATGTTGTATCCTCAAGCAACCAATTCTAACAGCGTAACCCCTCTTTTTTATAACCATGATAGGTGATTTTTATGACCTTCTTCTAGTGTCCTATAACCCTACTGGGTTCCGGTCTAGGGCATGTCTCTGGCATGCCTAGATGTAAAGGACTGAATCTTTTGCCATCAGAAATCCTGTTCCTTCCATGTGTATGGAAAATAAGGTCTGAAATAAAGTGACAGATATATAATTAATATCACAGATATACAGGTCATAAATCTTAAATTTCTGAAGGGTAGCCAGCTTAGGTTTAATATGGAACATTAAAACAGGAAGACACACCCAGCTTTCACTGTTATATTTTCTGATATACAGTCACCTGTAGGACAAAGAAGACACAAATCAAACTTAGAATGTTGTGTATTTCTAATATGTAATAAGATACCATGTAACCTAAGCAAAGGGAAGGGACAGAGGCTCCAATGTGAGCTTCTGATGCTTAATAGGTTAGGGTCCTTCATCCAACTGAAAGGACAATAGCAATTATGGCGTTTTTCTGAGTAATTAAACACAGAAGACACGGGCACCTTCCAATGCTGTGTTTTTCTGATGTACAGCAAACTAAGGTAAAGTTCAAAAACAGGAAGACAAGGACAGCTTCAGTGTTGTGTATTCCTGATACCGACCGCAGTACGGTCCTATAACCAACAGAAAAATTACTAACACCTCTTGCGTATTTTCGATGGTCACGAAAAAGCAGTCGCATAGCCAGTATGACCACACAAAAAGACATATGTGCCCCCCAACTGTGTATTGCTGGTGCTAGACCACCTGCAGTCATGACCAGAGAGTGGCACCAACACACTTCAAATCATTAACAGGGTATGGGACCTAAGACAGAAACGTTACCAACAATAACATTGTGCATTTCAGTTTAACAAGACAACCCCGTCATATACCCGGCAGAAATGTCACTTAGTAAAAACTCAATGCTGTGCGTTTCTGCCAGTAATGCTGTGTATTTTTTGATTAGAGAACCTGCACAGCTATACCACAGAATGTTGTCGGCCACTCAACAGAAAAGTCACTAGCCAGACGCCCAATGCTGTGCGTTTCTGAATAGCAACAGTATACAGTTACTGAACCCACAGAAGTGTCATTCCCAGCAATACAATGTTATGCATTTTTTGATTAGAAACTTGTACAGTTATATGACCAACAGAATGTTGCTGACCACTTAATGTGTTACTTAATGCAACCTTGTAGGGTCATCTAATCAACAGAAATGTCACTAGCAACTGAAAGCTTAATTCAGTGCATATCTGAATAGCCACCGTGTACGGTCACTTAACCTACATAAATATCCACTACAATATTGTGCGTTTTCTTGATTAGCAAAATTGTACAGTCATATAACCAGCAGAAATGTCGCTATCAGTCACTCAAAGACATGTGTTTCTGATAAGCAGTAGTGTAACATTACATAGTCAATATTATGCATTTCTGATGAACCATAGGATATTTATATAACAGAAAAGACACAAGATAAACTTCCAATGTTGTGCGTTTCTGACTAGCAACCTTGTAAAGTATAACCCACAGAAATATTACTATCAGTAAACTATGTTGAGCATTTCTGAATAGCAATGGTGTATGGTTATATAATAGAAGTGTTACCAACATATCAATGTTATGCGTTTTGGTAAGCAACTGTGTGCCATTACATAATCAACATTATGCATTTCTAGTGAGCCATAGGATAGCATTTCTGATGCGGTCAGGCCAACAATCTATCCTAGGCAAGCCTGACTCCAGATACTAATCCTTCCCTCAGTGGAGGAATATGGTAGTTCCAATAATGGAAGTCTGAGGTGTGTGATCATACCACAATAGTGGTAGCTGCTATTTTACCATGCATAAGTCTGAGTAGTTGTAGCTGATCCATACACACAGGTGGGAGCGAGTCCAGGCCTTTAAGGTCTTAACGAGCACAGACCCAGCGATCAGTTAGATCTCTAATGCAGAGTTGATCACAATCTTAGGCTGGAGGCAATCAGACACCTGTAGGGCTTCATACTAAATACAGGCTAATTTTCATAGCCTTAGCACAGAGGTTTGCAGAGAAAAAACTCTTAATTAAGGGTTTTAGGCTCACATTTTCTGCTTCTCATACAGCCCTGGTGGTTTTGTTGCCTAAGCCACCAGAGGTTTATTGATTAACTCTTATACACTGATAGATATAGTAGCAGTGTAAGGAGGAGATGATAGGCAATCAGACACCTGTTGGAACTTGGGAAGATGTTGCCACTAATAAGCAACCTCCTCAAGGGTAATATATATACATTTAAGATGTCCCCTATGAGTGCCTGTCCACCCCCCTTTAAGAGTTTAGGAGGTAGGTTTTTGCGGGGCTAAAAACCTCTAACAGCACCATTGTAAGCTGTCAGGTTCATGGCAGTTGGCTCTAATCCTTTAGGGATTAATGGAGTGGATAAAAAAACCACCACCCTGGATTGAGCCTTGCTCAGGCCTTTATATGAGATTATTCTAGGGACTTCCATAAGGTCCTCAGAGGCCGATTTTTTCCCTGCAGAAGTCCCCCCAGATCCACTAGGGTGAATGGGGCGTCCTATTCTGCTCGGCTCCCCCTTAACCTCCCTGTCTTCCTTAGTTTCCTTTACTGGACTAGAGGGAATGACTGTGAAAGCGGGGGGAAGGGCACTAGATCCCATTCAGACAAGGCCTTCCTGGGAGGATGTGTCCTCTCTAGGGATAAGCTCCTCTATGTCAGACCTTAAGTTACTGGCTGCCTGGTGGCTACACGGAAAGTTTTTTTTAAATATTCTTAGCAAAAGGGCTTTGGGTGGGAATTTATCCTTACAGTACCCACACATTTATTTTTAGAGGAGCTTTGCCCTGTAGCGGCAGGAGATTGTTTATTTGGGTCTCCTGGGCTCCGCTGGGGAGATTAAAGACAAGAGATATACACTTTACTCTGTCCTCCCCTAGGACTGCAGGTTTGTACTGGGGAGGGGAAAGGGTGTTGAGAAATAAACTCCAGCCTGTTCTGGCTGGCTCCGGGATCTCAGACCCCTGAAAGCCAGGAGCTCTCACTCCCTTTTCTCCTCCCTTTCCAAGGGGGATTAGTACTCACCACACCCCGACCTGGATCTGCCTGCAGTCACATTTGCCTTCCTCTCCTCCTGTTCCATGAGGAGGTTGGCTGGGTCCTTGGCTTGCCGGTACCTGTGTTAGGGTTTATCCGCCGCCGACCCCCACCGCTCCACGCTGCTCTCCACGCCGAAGCGTCACTTCCGGGTTGCCCTGTAAGGAAACGCCCACGCTCCGGTGGCGCGGTTCCCGTTTCTCTCAGAGAGAGGTTTGGAGCGCAATGCTCCTTAGTGGCAACCCCCCCAGGAAGGAGAGAGCAGTATCGTGGCGGCTTTTTTGCAGAGGGACGATGGCTTTTTCACCACAGCTCAGAGCGCCCATGCATATCTTTGTGGCGACCTGTGAGCGACCGAAGCCAACAGGTTAGTTCAGCTCTCCCCGGCCTCCCTGAACCTGCCTCAACAGGGGTACCCTTCGACCTCACCGTCTCCAGGTAATATAAAACAACAAACGTGCCGCTGTGTTCGGGAGAAACACAATCAAAATACTGAGGAGCAAGGGGGTGGGTGGGAACTTATAACTAGGGTTGTCCCGATACCACTTTTTTAGGACTGAGTACAAGTACCGATACTTTTTTTTTATGTACTCGCCGATACCGAATACCGATACTTTTTTTAAATGTGTCCCCAAATGCAGCCATGTCCCCCCCCCACATATGCAGCCATGTCCCCCCCATATGCAGCCATGTCCCCCCTCATATTCCAGCCATGTCCCCCACATATTCCAGCCATGTCCCCCACATATTCCAGCCATGTCCCCCACATATTCTAGCCATGTACATGGCGATGATGATGACAGGAGGCAGGGTGGTAGGATGTCAGATGTGGGGTAGAGGATGATGAGGATGACAGGAGGCAGGGTGGTAGGATGTCAGATGTGGGGTAGAGGATGATGAGGATGACAGGAGGCAGGGTGGTAGGATGTCAGATGTGGGGTAGAGGATGATGAGGATGACAGGAGGCAGGGTGGTAGGATGTCAGATGTGGGGTAGAGGATGATGAGGATGACAGGAGGCAGGGTGGTAGGATGTCAGATGTGGGGTAGGAGGATGATGATGATGACAGGAGGCAGGGTGGTAGGATGTCAGATGTGGGGTAGAGGATGATGATGATGACAGGAGGCAGGGTGGTAGGATGTCAGATGTGGGGTAGAGGATGATGATTATGACAGGAGGCAGGGTGGTAGGATGTCAGATGTGGGGTAGAGGATGATGATGACAGAAGGCAGGGTGGTAGGATGTCAGATGTGGGGTAGAGGATGATGAGGATGACAGGAGGCAGGGTGGTAGGATGTCAGATGTGGGGTAGGAGGATGATGATGATGACAGGAGGCAGGGTGGTAGGATGTCAGATGTGGGGTAGAGGATGATGATGATGACAGGAGAGGGGTGGTAGGATGTCAGATGTGGGGTAGAGGATGATGATTATGACAGGAGGCAGGGTGGTAGGATGTCAGATGTGGGGTAGAGGATGATGATGACAGAAGGCAGGGTGGTAGGATGTCAGATGTGGGGTAGAGGATGATGATGACAGAAGGCAGGGTGGTAGGATGTCAGATGTGGGGTAGAGGATGATGATGATGACAGGGGGTGAGGTGGTAGGCAGCTGGCAGTGGGTACAGCAGAGATGATTGTAGGGTGGTGAGATGCCAGGAACAGGGGGATTAGGATGAGGATGGAGATGACAGCCAGGGGTAAGTTGGTAGGAAGCTGGCAAGTATTACAGGAGGTAGGATGCCAGGAACAGGGAAAAGGGGAGGATAATGATGGCATGGGGTCAGTAGGTGTCATCATATGCCGGATAGCATGCATATCATCACTCAGGGCTGTGAGGACATGAGAGGAAAGCAGCGGTAATTCTCGGGGCGCCCTCAGTCAGGAAGTGACATCACGTGATGCCAGTGTCAGGCATGGGCAGGACTGTACCTTTGAGGCTGTTAGCAGACTGGCTCCTGGATGATCGCCGGGCGTCAGCTGTGATGACAGGTCCGTCCTCTATTTCAGATCCTCCTCCCTGCAGAGGAGATTGGGGAGCCGGGGGAGCTGCTCAGCCACTGCAGGCATTATTCAAGCTCTGCACATAGCCGGAGTGAGAGATCCGCGGTGCACGGCAGGTGGGAGGAACCGGGGGAAAGGAGTAAATGGTGCCACCCACTGACCCTCCGACCTCAGGAAGTGGTCAGTGACAGACAGTCCGCTCCTGGGTGGGGAAAACGAGTTGTGGCCACGGACGCAGATATTACAGCTTTGAATAGCTGTAATGATTGGAGCCGCGCTGCGTATAGACACTCCCCCTCGCTCGGGATTGGACAGTTCACCCGAGCAAGGGGGAGTGTCTATACGCGGCTCGAATCATTGCAGCTATTCAAAGCTGTAATGTCCCAGCGCGTATTACACAGTCGGCGGTAGCGGGGATGCGGCGTAACGGCGGCGGGGTGCGGCGCGACGGCGGTGCGGGGGGAGGGGAAGTATTCTATTCCGGTATCGGGGGTATTTGCGGGAGTACGAGTACTCCCGCAAATACTCGGAATCGGTCCCGATACCGATACTAGTATCGGTATCGGGACAACCCTACTTATAACAAACTTGTCAATTGATTGTGTTTCCTGTGGGAGGAGCCCTTATCTCTCTGGTGTGCCGTCCTGGAAGGCGTAGGAGAAAAAAAAATGGGGATAACTTTACTATTGTCTTATTTTTTAATTCAAAAAAGTGTAATTTTTTCACCAAAAAAGTGCGCTTGTAAGACCGCTGCGCAAATACGGCATGACAGAAAGTATTGCAACGTTTGCCATTTTATTCTCTAGGGTGTTAGGATAAAAAATATATATAATGTTTGGGGGTTCTAATTAGAGGGAAGAAGATGGCAGTGAAAATAGTGAAAAATGACATTAGAATTGCTGTTTAACTTGTAATGCTTAACTTGTAATACCAACGGCTCACCACCAGATGGCCCCAGCTCAAGCCAAGTCGCCAGGGCCCCATTTCTAGTCGCCATGGCGACCTGGCGCCCGGGATTTGTCGAGCCCTGTGTTATGCTCTGTTCTAGAGCCTGTAGTGAGTAATCTCTGAGCAGGAGGTCATCCAGATACCCTAGCACCAGAATCCCTTGGACCTTTAAACCCAGTACTGATGCTAGGACCTTTGTGAACACCTGGGGGAGCTGTAGCAAGCCCAAAGGGTAAAGCCACAAACTGGAAAGGACGTTCCTCTACTGCAATTCGCAGGAACCTCTGATGAGGCTGAAAGATAGGTACGTATAAATACACATCCTTTATATCGATAGAGGCTAAAAAGTCCACCATCTGGAACAAAGCTACAACTGAACAGACAAACTCAATCAGAAAGGACTGGATTAGTAGATACTGGTTCAGGGATCTTTAGGAAAAAAATAAACAATAAAAATTGACCATGTGACCCTGTGTGGTGTTTAACCATAAAACGGGTTTGCTCCTTCGGATACAGGAACCTGTACAATCACTCTTTAAAGAACTAAAATGATGTAGTGCCTGAAGAAAGGAAAAAAAAATAAAAAAATACTAAACACACACACACACACACACACACACACACACACCTCTCTTTTTCGTGGATCCAGCGGGAACACCAAAGAAGAATCTTTGGGGTCGAAAGTATTCGATTATGAGGGGGGTGTGGTTTTGAGATGGTGGAGTAGGGAGCAGCACGCTCACAGAGCTCTGTCCCTCCACCCTGACGCCCAGCTAAGGATGCAGTTACCCTAGCTTTCCCTAGCCCCACGAGCCCAGCTACAGTAAAATTACTTGGGCACGAAGATGAAAGAGAAAGCGGCGCAGAGACCGGGCATTTCTTCCCCCCGCACACGAGCTGCTGTAACCAGGAAGCAAAAGGCAGAATCAAGTGACTCTGCAATGAGTGGGGAGGAACACATCAAGTGTGTGCACGGCCAGTCAAGCAGGGAGACAAGTGTGCCTGACAAACCTGAGAAGCGGGCAATACCTGCCCCACAGGTTCAAGTGGATATGGAGCGAGGGACACAGAGCCAGGGGGGATACAGTCCTAACCCCCCCCCCCCCGGATCAAGGAGGGATGCCATCAGTATCAGGAGTCCCAGGAGATTGGGACCGAAGAAGCTCTGTTACAGGCTCTGCCAACCCGTATGATATTGAGGCAATGGTGTCACGCATAGAGGAAATGCATCCCAGGGAGCTGAAGGAGGTACCCACAGAGGTACAGCACCTATCAGAGAGGCTGAAGGGAGAGGAGGACTTGGTGGCTTCCCTGGAGAACCAAGTCCAGCGCCTGGAACAGGTACAGAACATACAAATCTCACACGCCTCAGCTATGCAATTACAGTTGGAGGAATTTGAGGACCTTAGTCGCCATCAGAACTTGCGGTTTAGGGAAATCCCTGAAACTATAGAAAGGGAGGTTCTACAGGCAACGGTCCTAGCAATATGTCAGCAGCTAGCTATCCCTTCCCCTCCCCAAGCATTGGAATTTGAAAAAGTACACAGATCTTTGCCCCCCCCCCCCAGTAAATGTAAATAGACCAAGAGACGTTATATGTCGTTTTCACCGCTACACGCAGGGCTGTGGCGTCGGTAGATAAATGTTCCGACTCCTCAGTTTTATGTACTTCCGACTCCGACTCCCCGACTCCGACGTATTAATATGCGAATGTATTTTATACATTCCTTGAGGGAAAGAAACGAAACCTACCACAGGACTACTGGCTGGGAAGCCAACAGTCTACTGTATTGCACAGTTTAAGCAAAAGACAAACACAATGAAAACAATCAAGTGGCTGGATAGTAGCAGCAGGCATAAACATCAGGAACAGGATCTTTACCAGTTCAAAAATACAAACCACATTATTTGGTTGTTTTAGAACAAAAACAAAGCTTATCTATAATGAACCAAAAACAAAATGTGTAAAACCTAGAAATGGTTTATATTAATCTTGAAATGTAGTTATAGGCTTAGCAAATGCAAATCAATTCAATGTAGAGTTCTAAGGAAGAGAATTGCCTCTGCCAGATCCTCTTTCATAGAGGCTATTAAGTCAGACTTTATTATTTTTAGGGCTGAAAATAATCTTTCGACACTGACTTGGGTGGGTGGCATTGCAGTAACTATTCTGGCCACATCACTAACGATCTCTGGATAAACAAGGATGGCTTCTTCAACAGTAAGTTTTGATGAGCGATCATACTTTTCAACTTCTTTTAGTGCTTTATAAAACTCCTGTTGGAATTTTTTAATTTGGACACTTACTGGTTCTCTAACATGCGTTCCCTGTAAAAGCAGAACACAACACTATGGAAAGTATAAGTATCGCAGCTCCTAATTGTGCGTTGCGTGCCATATAGTGAAGCACATGAAAAGCATGCTTCTTCATGGTCACTTAACGTGTTCGTTTTGCGGTTACGTGAGGCACTGCATGCATTGGTCTTTATTCTTACAGTATAGAAGTCATTAATTATAACTTTTTGTGAATTGGGACATTTAAACTTGCTTTTTTTTTTTTTTTTATTCCAATCTAAATTTAGTAGGAGTCGGAGTCGGTGCATTGTTTGCCGACTCCGACTTCAGGTACCCAAAATTTCCCCCGACTCCTCGACTCCACAGCCCTGGCTATACGCACAAATAATTAATAAGCCGCAAAGCATGGGAAGTGGGAGACAGAGCAAGATGGAGCTATGGTGACAATTTTACCAGACTTATCTCGTGCTACTTTGCAGAAAATACTTGACTATAAAGAAAAACTCCCTTACATTACTTTGCGGCACCCAGGGCAGCTCCCAGATTTGTTCTCCTTTCTTGAGACGGAGGCTATTGTGATTCTGAACTGGTTAGAAGCAAAACCAGGCCCCTTGGGAAGTAAGGAGTATACAGGGGGCGGAAGCTCTAGGGCCCAAAAGGGAGACGGAGAAGCAAGAAAATAAAGAGTCCACCCCCCCAATGTAAAGGTTGATACAGGACGAGAGTAAGAGAGGTGCTCAGAGGACCTCTCTCCCCCGAAGCATGGACCCCAACCCCCTAATTTTTTTTCTCCCCCCCACCCCCACTCTTCCTCTCTCCCCCCTTTTTTTTGGGGGGGGGGGGGGAGTGCATACCAATGGGATCAATGGAACACTCAAAAGATATGGGAGTTTGTTTGGGGGTTAAGAGACGGATATAGCGCTGGACTCCTGGGTTAGCAGTCCCAGACATCTCTAAATACCATCAAGCAGCGCACTTGGGTAGGGTCATAGACTGGTGTAGACATACTGAACTCAAGGCCGATTCGAAATAAATAACTGACAAGCACTACAACTTTGCCACTTTTTAACCTCATTAGGCCCAGCGAGAAATTTTAGACGTGAACTGACAAGGCTTGAAATGTACTGTGAAGAGAAGGAACCCCTCTCCCGAACAATTTCTAAGATCTATACGCTGTTAATTGCACCCTCAGACGACTATGAGATGTCAGCAATTGGAAAGTGGGCAAGAGATCTTAATAAGACCTTTACTCCTGCCCAACATCAGAAGATAATATATCTTGCGCTGAACTCATCAATCTGAACGAGATCTCAGGAATCAAACTATAAACGTCTGACTAGGTGATACTATACCCAGTCAAGGCTGGGTAGGTTTTTCCCTGAAGCCTCAGTGTTGGCGATGCAAGAATATTGCTTCACATATTTTGGACATGTCCTAAGATCAGACATTATTGGCAAGAGTTACAAAGGGTCTCCCAGAAATGTATAACCTACCCAGTATTGGACGATCTTTCTTTTTACTACACCTCTCACAAATACCAATACAGATATATAAAAATGTGGTCCTATGCCATTTAGTCAATGAGGCCAAGGCGTGTATAGCTCAAAGTTGGAAAAACCCTAGACCACCATTAATTTCAGAATGGTTGAATAGGGTTAGAAACGTAGGGGCCATAGAGGACTTGGTGCTCTTGGCACAGGATAGAAAAGAGCAATACACCAAAATTTGGACACCATGGAACGTATTAGTATACTTAGAAGGGAAGAGAATGAAGGGAACTATAGGAGGGGGAAGGAGTTTGCCCGGCCTATGAAATAATACAGAGACCTCGTCCCTCCATCGGGAGAGGGAACCAGGGAGGGGTTATTTTTGGGTATTGTTTTAGGGTGGGGCAAGTTCTGTAAAACATAAAATAAAAGAGAGGAATGGGTAATGCTTTGGTGCCCATAGAATAATGAGAATTAAAAAGCAGTGGGGCATGTGGAGTAATTATATAGGAGTACATTGACCCCAATTTGCTTACACTGCAAAATATAAGTAGGGCCATGCCATGTGAATATGTATTAAAAAAAAAATAGAGAATGAATGAGAAAGGAATTATGAGAAGAAAAAAAAAATCATTTGAGGAAGCAGTCCCGAAAGTTTTAAACAAGGGACGCCTGGTGCTTTTCTTCACAGAAAGTAGAGAACTCTTCCCTCTGGAAATCCTTTAGGATATATTTTTCCAAATGATCACCATTAAACGTTCCCCCTAAAAAGGGAAACCTGCCAATAGCTTTTCATAAGGAAGCTCGGCTGACCAGTTCGTAAGCCACCAAAGTCTGTGCAGCTGTACAGACAAGAGAGCTAAAACGAAAAACGTGCTGTATTGAATCCTTTTTAAAAGGCATCAACAGCAAAACACAAGCACAAGGAATATCTGTCTTACTTTCAGGCAGATAATCCTGCTGGTTGGGCCCATCAGGCTGTCTGACCTGATCCTTTACAGACTGGCAGATACCAATTGCTGCAACAGCTGCCGGAATAGCTGAACTGGGCAAAAAAAAAAAAAAAGGGAAGTTATTAATAATGACTCCAATTTTTAGTCAAGGGGGTCCTTCAAGCCCTGTGCATTATCCATCGGATAAGTTGAGTTTATTTATTTTTTTTAAAAGGAAGGGTACACTTTGCAAACACCCACAGCTAGCCCAAATCTCCCCCGTATGGTCACCGCACACAGGTATCCAGCCTTTAGCTAGCTTGACTGATTGCTACAATCACGGGGACACCCCACATTAATAAAATAAAGGGGTTTCACTTACCCGTCCAGGCGCAGGGCTATTTAGAAACTAAGGGCCTAATCTTCACCCTTCACGGGGTGGTTCATGTCACTTGGACTTTCAAGGACTGGGTACCCTTTCATGATTAGGGTCCACTCCCTTGGACCTGTACAGCAACCTGCAGGAAATGCCTTAGCGCTGTAGTGTCCAGGATTTCCACTCCGCAGGGTCTAGCGCCCGGAGGTCGCTTAAAGAAAAACCTTGCAGGATCTCAAGTCTTCTATGCCAAGCTAGGGTACTATTTATCTAAGCATAAAAGCCTGTGTCAAATGGATCAGATCGGTCAATCCCTTGATTCATTTTTGGAACCGTTTGTGGAAATAGAGACCTGGAGCTCAACACACCGTGCCATCCACCTTACAGACACTGGTAAAAAAAAAAAATGATGTGCTTCCTGTATGGGAGGGGTTATAAAGACTTTTGGTCTACCAGTGTCCACTCACCTAATGATGAAGTATAACCCAGCAAGTAATGAATATTAGCCTGATTCTGTGTCTCACGATGTATAAAAAAAAAAAAAAAACTGACAGGTGGAGGAAAAAATTTAAATAAATTAAAAATCAGTCCATCCTTGTGAAAGGGGCCCAACACTTCAACAGTTTCACTGGATCCCATACCAAAACATTTTTTTGGGATTTGTAAGCAACGTTTTCAAGAATGTTGAATGTTGATAGTAGAACCATATAGGTTTAGATTAGGTTATTCTGAAAAATTATTGTCTGTTGTCGTGCAACTCTAAGGCCCCTTTCAGACGGACGGCAGTTTTGCCGCAACTAAAAGCATGTACATTTTTTGTGAAATTCAAGGCTCTGGGCACTGCGATTAGCTGCATTTTTACATTGCGATTACATGCGGCCTCGTTTAGCTGCGGAAGTCATTTTCATAGCAACCCTTTTTATTTTTTTTGATTATGATGCGCTTCCTGTTCTTTTTTTTTTCTCACGCTGCTATCTGCAGTTGACACAAAAGACTGCGATTACCTGCGGTTAAGTGCATATAGCTGCGCTAAATTGCACCTGGACGCATTCAATTCTATTTTTTCTATCCGCACCAAACCGCATGCAACGAAATCGCAGCTAAACATTGTGTGTGAATTGGGCCATAGGAAAGCATTGTGTGCTTTTAGCTGCGGTAGAAAACTAGAAAATCCGCAGCTAAAAGCACCATTCTATCCGTCCGTGTGAAAGGCCCCTAAGCCCTGGTTCATACTGGTGCGGCTTTGAAGTCACGCTACCTCAGTGCGATGTCAAAAGGCACACATCAGTACTATTTGCACTGCTTATTTCATTGCGGTTTGTGACTTCATTTAACAGGAGTCTATCCAAGTTTCAATGAAATCAGTAAATAGTGCAGGAACCTTTCATAATCGCTGTGGCATGAGTCGCGGCGATATGAACAGTTCCATTGCCTGCAATGGGTGAGACTTGTCATACAATTTGGAACTGTCAAATTGCATGACAAGTCACACCGATGTGAACAAAGGCGAAGTAGTTTTCTCTTTTACAAAAGGCAGCATGCAACAAAAATAGCTCTGCATGTACACATACACCCAGAAAGTATTCTCTTGTAAATGAAATATAACCCAGTGTTACAAGCATCTGGAAATGATTTTTGTGGGTCTGTGATAAATAACTTTGTAACTTCAGGAATCTCTGTACTGACATTACCTCAACAAAAAAAAAAAAAGCTTCCACAGCCGAGCGCATGTGCAAAAATCCCATTATCCAATTTTCCATCCCTGGAATTACTGTTGAGCTTCTGGGAACTTTGTTGAAATTATTCCTGAACCTTTGTGCCACTTACTAGTGATCCCCCACACTCTGTCCCTTTAAAAGGGTTGTAAAGGTTTGTTTTTTTATTTTCTAAATTGGTTCCTTTAAGCTAGTGCATTGTTGGTTCACTAACCTTTTCCTTCGAGTTCCCTTTCTTTATTTATTTTTTCTTTGTCTGAATTTCTCACTTCCTGTTCCTCCTCGGTAAGCTGTTATGGCTGACTAGCCCCCAGCCAGAACGGCTCGGATGATGGTGGCAAGCTTACTGAGGAGAAACAGGAAGTGAGAAATTCAGACAAAGAAAAAAAACATTTAGAAGGGAAATCGAAGGAAAAGGTAAGTCAACCAACAATGCACTCGCTTAAAGGAACCCCATTTAGAAAAAAAAACAACCCCTTTAAGCCACAGCCAGTATTCAGCGTAATGAAAATAACACCCAATCACTATTTCTCAGCTGCGGGGTGCCCAACTTATGATCCTGCACACAGGCCCACTGCTTTCAGAAAATGCCCCTGACCTGAGCGCATCATTGCACATCCATTCCATATGCTTGTATGTGACATCACATACAAGCATATGGGCTGGATGCGAAAGGTGTATCAGCAGAATGAGTGTGCCAGGACAGGTAGATGTATCTCATCTCTGCTTCCTTTCACCATGCTGCATATCACGCATAGATGAGAAGAGGGTACAGTGGTGTAACAGAAGAGCAGGTGGGTACAGTGATGGGCCAGGTGAGCAAGGGGGGGGTACAGTAATTAGGGGCAGATGTGCAGGGTAGTACAGTAAAACTGAGGTGTAGGAATTGGGGATGATCTGAGGCGCGAGAGTGCAGGATGTTAATTTCTCACTACTAAAGTAGTTTACAGCATTTACTTTATTAAAAATCCTTTTCGTGATTGAGAGTGTAAAGTTGACATTTTTTTTGTTATAAAATTGGCACTCTTATTTTTTTTTAAAACATTTTTTGACACACTGTGCTCAAAAGGTTGCCTCCCCCTGGCCTAGATCAAGTTTCATGAATCGGGTTTACATCCACTTTATAGCATGTTGCCAGCACAGGTACAGGAGGTACCATGCCTGTTCACACAAGCAGTAAGGATGAGCTCCAGTGTGTTCGCATAGTACACGTGCAGAGCCCGCCAGGAAGTCTGCACGGCGCTGTGCTAATCACAGCCAGGGAGACATTGTCCTGATGCTCGGCTGCAGAGATCGGGAAATGTTTCCCTGGCTGTGATTAGCGCAGCGCTGTGCAGACTTCCTGGCGGGCTCTGCACGTGTACTATGCGAACACGCTGGAGCTCATCCTTAACAAGCAGCATGCACTACCACTGGAAGGCAGCGATGCCGATACGCTGAAAACAACTGAGTCCTACTAGTTACAGCACGGCAATGGATTGCTTGGCACCACGCTGGGCTGAAGAAAAAAAAATAAAGTACTGCAGATCATACTATTTTTCAGCAAACACCACCAAAGCACACTGATGTGAACAGACATAGTAAGGAACAACAAGGTATTTCGCCTGAGGTATGGAAGGTGCCTAGTACAGTAAAGGGCTCAGGGTACAACAGACTTCTAGCAAAGGGCTCGCAAAAAGGCTCAGCTCAGGGCATGGCAGACTTCTAGTAAAAAATAAAAATTGAGGTACACCAGGGTCCCGATAAAAGGATTAGGGTATGCCAGGTTTTCGGTTCAGCAGGCTCCCAGGATGGAGCTCAGCAGACACCTGGTAAAAACCTCAGCGTACGGTGGACTCCCTTTAAAGGGCTTGGGGTATAACGGATGCCTAGAAAAGGGTTCAAGGTATGGCAGACTCCTAGAGAGGAGCTTGGTGTACACCTGTAAAAAGGCTTGAGGTACAAGCAGACTTCCAGTAAAGGCTTGGGGTGTAACACGTTCAGAAAAAGACTACGAGTATGGTGAACTCCCAGGGAGGGCTTGGAAAACACCTGATAAAGTGCTGGGAGTATAGCAGACTTCCTGCAAAGGGCTTGGGTATGGCAGACTCCCTGGGAGGGGCTTAGCAGACTTCAGGTAAAATGCTCAGGGGGTGGGGGACACAGGGCCTTTAGAAAGAAACTCAAGGTATGCCAGGCTCCAGGTAAAGGGTCTGGGATGCGGAGGGCTTCCAGGAAGGGGCTCAATGGACTCCCAGTAAAGCGGGCTCCCAGGAAGGGGCTCAATAGTCCCCCAGTAAAGGGGCCTGGGGTATGGTACAATCCCAGTAAAGGGCTCAATGGACAGTGGGGCTCCCAGGACAGGGCTCTGGGATACGGTGGGGGGGGGTTCAGATATGGGGCTAGGGGTACAGTGGGGATTCTAGTACGGGCGGGGATCCAGGGACCACCATGACGAGGCTTCCAATATGGGGCTATGGGTACAGTGGGCTCCCAGTACGGGGCTAGGGGTATGGCGGGGTTTCTAGGACGTGGCATGGTGAGGCTTGGGTACGGCGGGGCTCCCGCTATATGTGGGGGCTTTGGTACTGCAAGGCTCCCAGGATGGGGGGTCTTCAGATATGGGCGTAGGGGTACAGTGGGCATCCTGGGACAGGGCATGGCAAAGCTCGGGTACGGGCTTCCAATATGGTCTAGTGGTACAGTGGGCTCCCAGTATGGGGCTCGTGTACGTCGGGTTTTCAGGATGGGAGCATGGTGAGGGCTTGGGGTATGGGCGGGCTCCCAATACGGGGCTCCTTATATGGGGCTAGGAGTACAGTGGGGCTCCCAGTAGGGTGGGGATCTTGGGACGGGGCATGGCGAGGCTCGGGTACAAGGCTTCCAATATGGGGCTAGGGGAATGGCAGAGTTTCCAGGACAGAGGCATGGTCAGGCTTGGGGTATGGCAGGTCTCCCCAGTACGGGGGGTCTTTTGGTACGGGGCTCAGGGTACTGTGGGCTCCCACTACAGGGAACGGCGGATTTCTTGGGACCAGGCATGGTGAGGCTTGGGGTACGGGGGGGGGGCTTCTGGTATGGGGGGGCTCAGGGCACAGCAGGCTCCCAGTACCCGGCTTGGGGTACAGTGGTCTCCCCTTATGATGGGTATCCTGGGACAGGCATGGAGAGGCTTGGGGTATGAGGCTTCCAATATGGGGCTAGGGGTACAGTGGAGTCCCGGTACGGGGCTTGGGTACATCGGGGTTTCCAGGATGGGGCATGGTGAGGCATTAGGTATGGAGGGCTCATGTTATGGCAGGCTCCCAGTAGGGGGGCTTGGGGTACAGTGGGCTCCCAATACGGCAGTTATCCTGGGAAACGGGCATGGCGAGGCTCAGGTACGAGGGCTTCCATCTGGGATTGGGGTACGGTGGACTACCGGTATGGGGCTCGTGGTAAGGCAGGGTTTCCGGGACAGGGCATGGTGAGGCTTGGGGTACAACAGGGCTCCCAGTACGGGGGGGGCAGGCTCCATTACGGGGGGGGGGCTTCGGGGTACAGCAGGCTCCAGTACTGGGGGGGGGCTCGGCCAGGCTCCCAGTACGTGGGGGGGCGCTCGGGGTACGGCAGGGCAGGCTCCCAGTACGGGGGGGGGGCTCGGGGGTACGGCAGGCTCCCCCTAGTACGGGGGGGGGGGGCTTCGGGGGTACGGCAGGCTCCCCAGTACAGGGGGGGGCTCGGGGTACGGGCAGGCTCCCAGTACGGGGGGGGGCTCGGGGGTACGGCAGGCTCCCAGTAGCGGGGGGGGGGGGCTCGGGGGTACGGCAGGGCTCCCAGTACGGCAGGGTTTCTGGAACAGGGCATGGTGAGCTTGGGGTACAGCAGGGCTCCCAGTACAGGGAGGGGGGTGTTGGGGTACGGTGGGCTCCCATTAGGGGACTCAGTACACACCCAGTAAAAGGCTGGGTGTACGCCAAGTTCCAGGTAATGGACTCCCAGTAATGGTCTGTGGCTGTGCAGAGTCCCAGTACACCTGAGCTATTCTCATCCACTGACATGCAGCACTAGCAGAGCTTGAGCTGGAGAAGTGTATTGCAGAGACATGTGGAGCCCCCCAGAGGTGAGGACAGACACAACAAGTAGTAGCAATCACACATGAACTGGTGTAGTGATGGAGGGCTGTGCTCGGTGAGGTGACCCCGGGAAGCAGACACCGCACACATACTCACCGGCTCACATTCCACAAACACCGCTCGGGCACGCGCACAGCCCTCAGACTCCCATTCGTGACGGAGTGACGTAACGTGTTTACATGTGACGTCATTCGTTACCGGATGACGTCACTCAAACCTTCACACACCCGCTTCTTTCTTTTCCTCCCAGCGCCCGTAGCGCCTGTCACACCGGCTTCTACCTCAAGTCAACCCGGTTCCGAGAAAGCCCGTTACAATTCCGCCGCCATTTTGTTGCGCCGTGTTCGGGTCCGACATGACACTGATTACACCGAGTCTCATTACAGCTCACCTACTCCGCCGGCCCCGCCCCGGCTCTGCGCTCATTGGTCGCCTCGTCCGCCACTTAGGTGCCCCGCTCGGCTTCCAACAGTTGTGGGCGTGCCTTGAACACAACTAGCCCGCCCAGTCGAGGATGCCCACCATGCCTACTGTTGTGGGTTTAGAACGTCGTGATTGGTGTTCGGGTGTAGAGGGCGTGGCCTTGCGCTGATGTTTGGTAAAGAAGCCGCTCTCACCTAGGCGGGTGTGTAGAATGTGTGTATTGGGAGGTATAGAGAGAGAGAGAGAGCGCAGAACTCCTAGTGACAGAGACGAGCCTCACCCGGAACACACATGGAGAACAGAAAGGAGACATAACACCCAGAGAACCTCCATTATTCCTGGACTCCGCATCTCCACACGGCTACTTACCTGTCATTTACCACACGGCTACTTACCTGTCATTTACCACACGGCTACTTACCTGTCATTTACCACACCATCATTTACCACACTGCTACTTACCTGTCATTTACCACACCGTTATTTACCTGTCATTTACCACACGTTATTTACCTGTCATTTACCACACCGTTATTTACCTGTCATTTTCCACACTGCCTACTTACCTGTCATTACCACACGGCTACTTACCTGTCATTTACCCACGGCTACTTACCTGTCATTTACCACACCGTTATTTACCTGTCATTTACCACACTGCTACTTACCTGTCATTTACCACACCGTTATTTACCTGTCATTTACCACACTGCTACTTACCTGTCATTTACCACACCGTTTATTTACCTGTCATTTACCACACTGCTACTTACCTGTCATTTACCACACCGTTATTTACCTGTCATTTACCACACTGCTACTTACCTGTCATTTACAACACCGTTAATTTACCTGTCATTTACCCACTGCTACTTACCTGTCATTTACCCACACTGCTACTTACCTGTCATTTACCACACCGTTATTTACCTGTCATTTACCACACTGCTACTTACCTGTCATTTACCACACCGTTATTTACCTGTCATTACCACACTGCTACTTACCTGTCATTTACCACACGGCTACTTACCTGTCATTTACCACACGGCTACTTACCTGTCATTTACCCGCACGGCTACTTACCTGTCATTTACCGCAAGGCTACTTACCTGTCATTTACCACACCGCTATTTATCTGTCATTTACACACGGCTACTTACCTGTGATTTACCACATGGCTACTTACCTGTCATTTACCACGCGGCTACTTACCTGTCATTTACCACGCGGCTACTTACCTGTCATTTACCACGCGGCTACTTACTGTCATTTACCACGCGGCTACTTACCTGTCATTTACCATACGGCTACTTACCTGTCATTATCTCACGGCTACTTACCTGTCATTTACCACAACGGTTACTTACCTGTCTGTAGGAGGAGGAGCTGCTGGTTTGTTACCTCAATCTCCTCGCCGTCTAGAGTACACAATGAGAGTTGAGAAGAAGTTTAATGTCCACACTTTAGACTGATAGTATAGCAGGCATTGAGAATTAGTGACACTTGGGCCTGATTCACACCTAGGCATGTTTAGTGCTTTTTGCCTTGTGCAGATTTGCTCTACAGAACATGTTCCATAGGAAAGCATGCTAAATGGGCTGTAGTGCAAAATGCAAAAAGCACTACAAATCCAATAGGAGTGAATCCAGCCCACGCAATCGGATTATCCGTCAGGAATGTGATGACGGGCCGTTGTCGGAAGATCCAACCGTTTGTACGCTCCATCAGACAATTGTCGGATTTTGCACAGACAAATGTTGGATAGCATGCTTTAAATTTTTCCGACAACAATTGTGTGTTGTCAGGTTATCCGATCGTGTGTACAAAAGTCCAAAGTACAAACACGCATGCTCGGAAGCAATGCTCACCCATAAGACAATATTAGCAGAAGTTGCCCAAAAGGTGGCGCTAAAGAGCTGAAAAAGCGCCCTTCGGACAAAAGTCCTACGCTTTTTCGGATGAAAATCCAATCGTGTGTACGAGGCTTAAGTGTCAGTTCACACTGGGGTGACCTAGTGACCTGACAAGTCGTACTCCATTCAGTTCAATGGAAATGTTCTAATCGAATTGGCGCAAGTCACTCTGACTTCGAAAAAGGTTCCTGCGCTACTTGGGACAACTTGCATTGACTTCTACTAAAGAAGTCCTTTGCAAGCCCTGCTGAAGTCTCACTGTGTGGGGCTGCTTAAGAGTCGGGAACCTTTAAAGCCCCCCCCCCCCCAGTGAGAACCGAGTCATGGATCCGATTCCAGTGCAGGAAATACGTTTCCTCTTGGATTATCTCTTGGATAAATATTTATTAAAAAGATAAATAAAACTACTCACAAGTGTAGCTAAAAGGTTCACAATGTAACAATTTCCCATAAGTGGCGACAATAGATTGAGCCCAAACGCACTCCAGATAATCATATGGGATCTGATGAGGGCCACTGCTGGCTTATGCATTTCAAAGGACGACCTTCTTCAGCTGAGCTCTGATGGAGAAGGTCGTCCTTCGAATCGCGTAAGCCAGCAGTGGCCCCTCATCAGATCCCATATGATTATCTGGAGTGCGTTTGGGCTCGATCTATTGTCGCCACTTGTGGGAAATTGTTACATTGTGAACCTTTAGCTACACTTATAAGTAGTTTTATTCATCTTTTTTAATAAATATTTATCCAAGGGATAATGCACTAGGCTGGTGTGCCCCCTTTTTTTATTTTTATTTGTCTTGTTTATTGCCAGGATACCCCTATCCTTGAAGGGCAGCAAGGCCAGTGACATATACTATCACAAATATAGACTGTATGGTAATCCATTTGTGCGCAGGAGTGTTTCTATCCTGTTTCACATATATGTGAATCGGATGAATTTTTAACCGCATCTGATTCGTATAACATGCAAATCGGACCAGCTTTGAATGGAGCCGGTTCACACATGTCCGGGGGGCCAACGGTCCATTTCTAAAAAGGGTCCTGTGCAATTTGGGTCCGGATTCAAGTAAGGATTCACATCTGAAATGCTGAACAAAACTGCACTGGAGTCTGGACTGCAAACCACAGCCGGGCATGTGTGAACCTAGAACAGGATACAAGGAATGCTCTAACAAAGAGAAGAGATTTTTAAGGTGCCAATAACTCAAATTCAATATATTCAATTAAAGGGGTCCTAAAGGAAAAGTTTTTTTTTAAATCTAAATACATTCTATGCATTAGGAAAAAGCCTTCTGTGGGTAGTAGCCCCCTCAGCACCGCTAATACTTACCTGAGCGCCATCTCTGTCCAGCGATGTCCACGAGTCCCTCAGCCCTCCGGGACTCTCCTCCTGATTGAGTGCCGCTACTATGTCTCAGGCAATCAGGAGAGAGAGGGGCGGTGCCAAATGGCAGCTCCATGTCTGAATGGCTACACAGAGCTGCAGCTTGGCTCGGGTGACCCCATAGCAAGCTGCTTGCTGTGGGGGCACTCAACAGGAGGGAGGAGCCAGGAGCAGGGAAGAGGAGGATCTTGGCTGCTCTGTGCAAAACCAACTGCACAGAGCAAGTAAGTATAACATGTTTGTTATTTTTTTTTTTTAAACGATACAATCACTTTAATTTTATTATAATCAATTCATGTTAACCACTTCCTGCCCGGCCTATAGCAGATTGGCAGCCGGGAAGTGGTTCTGTTATCCTGACTGGGCGTCATATGACGTCCAGTACGACAACATTCTGGCGAGTGCGGCGTGTCATTTTGACCAAACACAGCTGATCATCGCGTGAACCAGGAAGTGCTGGTAAACGGCGTTCCTCAGTTCGTGTTGACATGGAGAGCCGTTAGGATTCAACGAATCATCCCTCCAATCATTACTGAACCCCCCCCCCCCCCTGTCAGACATCTGCCCCCCAGTACGATAGCGACTATGAATAATCTGAGATACTCGGCAGCAACCATTCGGGGACTAAGGCCGTTTGCCTCAACATTACCGGTCGCTATCAAAAAAGCCTTAAGGACTGAACAACTGTTTAGAATCGATCGACGATCGACAGTCCCCTTATCCCAACCAAAGAGCATATCATGCGCTCTGGTCAACACAAGATTGGCAGTAAGACACCGACTAGAAATCCATGATCTCATCCTACAATGCGATTTAGACTGCCTCTTTATTACAGAAAGCTGGCTTACAGCCGACTGTAACACCATTCTAGGAGAACTGGTGCCAGAAAAGTATTGCATCTTAACAGAAAATAGAGTGGGGCAAAGAGGAGGAGGCCCTGGCGGTGATCCACAAGACTCACCCTGCGATCACTAAACCAGTCCTCAAAATCCACTTCCATTCATGGAAACCCTCTCTCTACAACTTCAAACAAATCCCCAGACCACTCACATTCTACTCTGCTATAGACCACCGGGTCCAAATCGCAGTTTCTATTATCTTTAAACAGAGTTCATCTCTACTTATACCCTAAAACAGAAAACATATTTTGCTGCTTGGGGATTTCAACCTGTGGGCCAACTCCTCACAGGTACCCGTGGCCAACGCTTGCATTGACCACCTGGAAGGACTAGGGCTGCAGCAGTTAGTATGTGGGCCCACACATGCTTCTGGGCACACGCTCAACCTTATTTTCAGACAAGATCTGGAAGTAAAAATCTCAAAAATTAGCCGTTACCATGGACAGACCACATGTATCAAATTCATTATTATCAAAAATGCCCCTTCAATAAAAAACATCAAAACCAGTGACAACGCACTGGACGAGATCTCAGAGAAGCTCCATTCAGAGCTCTTCAAAACAACATTAGGAACAAAATAAAAACAATCCAACTACAGCAAACAGCCACAGAAAACCCTGGAGGCGATCAACACGGCCCTACTACAGTCAGCCGACTTGGTAGCGCCAAAACGCAAAACCTGCATCCGGAAAAACAACCTAGTTGCTGAAGCAAGAGCGCAGAAGAGCGGAAGCCGCCTGGAAAAGATGCTCTTCAGAGGAAAACCACGCCATCTACAAGGTAATAACAAAAAAAATACCACAAAGAAATCTTCAAAGCCAAAAAAATTACCTTTCCAATGCCATCACAAATGCCCTAAACCGCCCCCGCGAACTCTTCAAGCTAGTCACCCAGACCATGAATCCAGTCTCTCTTGAAGCCCCCAATTCTGATACCCAAGAATTTTGCAATGAATTATCGGATTATTTCATTAACAAAATTGAAGGAATCCGTGAAAGCATTCAGCAAAAACAGTACCCCCCCCTCAACCCCCCCCCCCTCAGTAATTTGCCCAATACCCACATAAATTCACCGCAATCAACAAAGTTCACTCTTAAACCCATCTCCATCGATGCCACAAAAAATATCAGTACTCTGCGAAATAGCACAGCGCCTTATGATATCATCCCCACCAAACTGCTGAAGGAATGTGCCGGTATTCTGGCACCGCCTATCACGCAGCTTATAAACCAGTCCTTCAATGAAGGCATAGTGCCCTCCCAGTTGAAACAAGGCATAATCAAACCCATCTTAAAGAAACCAACTCTCGACCCCCAAAGACCCAACACACCGTCGTCCCATTACAGGCCTAAATGTCCTCTCCAAGGTAATGGAGAAAGTAGTGGTACAACAGCTGCAACAGCATCTAGCTACCCATAATTTGCTCGATCCATTTCAATCAGGTTTCCGTCCCGGGCATGGGACGGAAACAGCATTGCTCAGAATATGGGATGATGCTCTCGAGGCCGCAGACGAAGGAGAATCTTGTCTTCTAGTACTGCTGGACCTAAGCGCAGCTTTTGACACGGTAGACCACAAACTATTACTAAATAAAATAGGGTGGGGTGTTGGCGCTTGCCCTACCTATAAACTAGTCCAAACCGTTCAATAAAATAAAATATAAATAAATCTATAAAGCAGCAGCCACTACTAAAACCGTGATCACGCACCAATAAGCATATGTAAAACATATCCACACATCCCCTATCCAACAGGCTTTTATGATCGCAATTGAGGTGAGAGGCTAGCATTCTCTATCCTATCTGCACAGTTACACTGGAGGATCGTGTGGTGGATTGGAGCATTGGTTTGAACAACTTTTTCACCGCTGGGAAATCTTGAAATTTTGCACTTTACTGTTTGAATATTTTTTTCACTTTATTCATTTTTTCTCATTTATTTGCACGTTTGGAACACATTCTTTGAACATTTTTTGTATGAAACATTGGAAGTCAATCTGAACACCCTATTAACTGGAACATTTTAAAATATATTTATGATATTTTTTTATACATATATTCTCTATGAAATCATTTTATAACACTATTTATTCACTTTGCACTTTTGATCTTTGTGCACATTGGCTTATTTGCTATAATATTTTGTAATTTTTATACAAAGTACTTCTAATTTGGGATTCTGTATTCACGTCAACATTTGAGCACTTTATTTTGGCGGTATCACTGGAAGTTCTTGTTTACATCTTATTTGCACATTCACTTTAATCAATGATTTCCATAGTATCATTGTAAATCCATTTCATCCATTATATCCACTACTCCTACCCTTCACACCTGAATTATGGATGTCATGAAGGGTCTTTAAGGAAATTAGGAGTGGAACACATATTGATTGAATTTACTGATCAATACTCATACGTTGTTATACATTGTTATGTGTGAAATATATCTTATTTTATTGTAGTTTCCCTTTGGCAAGCGCCATTACACTCCCTGTTTTACATAAAAATAGGTGATGATGTAATTATCAAATATCCAGCATATTATGTGAAATATCACATAATATGCTGGATATTTGATAATTACATCATCACCTATTTTTGTACCCTTCAGGGTCATTGTACTCACCTTACGGTTTGGACTAGTTTATAGGTAGGGCAGCGCCAACACCCCACCCTATTTTATTTATTTATTCTGTATCTCCTTTGGGGATTCTGTTTGGGGGGCCGCAGCTCGCTATTTATTCACTCTTTAGCTATTCACTTCAGCTAGTTATTTTATAATTTATCTATTTTTTATTATTTTTTATATTACTTTACTATCCCTAGTGTAGCGTTCCACTGTTACTTGATTAGCCTTGGTGGGCCCTAAGCGCGGTTTATCTCTTTCTTTTCTATCACAAACTATTACTGACTCGGCTAGCTGAAGTAGCCAGAGTCGCGGAATGTGATCTATCTTGGTTCTCCTCCTTTTTGGAAAACCGATCACAAGTAGTGAAATTGGGACCGTTCACTTCTGAAAAACGCACGGTGTCATGCGGAGTCCCTCAAGGATCTCCCCTGTCGCCGGTACTGTTCAATATCTCTGCCCTCTCTTTGAAATCATCAGCAGCCAAGAGTTACTTTACCATGCAGATGACACACAACTCTATTTTCGCATCTGCAACAAAAAGGATCATCATCTCAGTCTAGAGAAATGCCTCTCTTTGTTTGACAACTGGATGACTAAGAGTTATCTTAAACTCAACGGTTCGAAAACAGAACTTCTCCTGTTTCACGCCAAACGAAAGAATCAACTTGCAACAACTTGGACACCCCCGCCTATTCT
The DNA here is from genome assembly GCF_905171775.1 of Rana temporaria. Lineage (NCBI taxonomy): Eukaryota > Metazoa > Chordata > Amphibia > Anura > Ranidae > Rana > Rana temporaria. Next base: position 124,893,027 of record NC_053496.1, read on the forward strand.
GGGCAAAATCATCACCCTTAGCACCAAAGTCAAAAGTCTCGGAGTCATCTTTGACACCTACATGACAATGGATGCACAAATAGGGTCAGTAGTCAGCGGATCGCACCATCTGCTGCGCCTACTATGCAGACTTATTCCATTTATTCCTAAAGAAGACATAGCAGTCGTGGTGGGAACAATTGTTAACTCCAGACTGGACTATGCAAATGCCCTCTACCTCGGACTCCCAAAATACCAAAACACTCGCCTGCAAGTCGTTCAAAACACGGCTGCTAGAGTTGTGACTGGGAAAAAAACATGGGCCCAGATTCAAGAAGCAATTGCGCCTGTGTAACCATAGGTTACACGGCGCAATTGCTTACTTGCTCCGGCGTAGCGAATGCTCCTGATTCAGGAACATGGCTACGCCGACTGCAGCCTAAAATCTGCGTGGCATAAGGCTCTTATGCCACGCAGATTTTAGGCTGCATTCTAGCGATGACCGCTAGGGGGCGCTCCCATTGTGATCTGTGTATAGTATGCAAATTGCATACTATCACCGATTCACAACGTTGCGCGAGCCCTGCGTACGCAAATTACGTAGTTTGCGTACATCGGGTTTCGCGTAACGTTACACATCCTAATAGCAGGCGCAGCCAATGCTATAGGATACCCACGTTCCCGCGTTGTGAGATTTAAAATCTACGTTGTTTGCGTAAGTGATTCGTGAATGGCGCTGGACGCCATTCACGTTCACTCTGAAGCAAATGACGTCCTTGCGACGTCATTTGCCGCAATGCACGTCGGGACAGTTTCCCGACGGAGCATGCGCTCTACGCTCGGCGCGGGAGCGCGCCTAATTTACATGATTCCTGCCCCCGGCGGGATCATTTACATTGCGCGCCCTTACGCCGGGCAATTTTCCCCGGCTTGCCCTCGCAATTACGGAGCTACTGCTCGTGAATCGAGGGCAGCGCAAAATATTTGCGTGGGCGCAGGGCAAAATCGTTGCCCTGTGCCTGCGCAAATCTACTTGAATCTGGGCCCCGGGAATCAATCTCACCTTCACTGAGATCCCTTCATTGGTTACCAGTAAAAGACAGAATTACTTTCAAAGCCCTCTGTCTAATGCATAAGTGTATTCTGGGAAATGCCCCCCAATATCTATGCGAAAAACTAAAAGCCTATAACCCCAATCGCATTCTGCGATCCACCAATCAAAATCTACTCCAAATACCCAAAGCCAGATACAAGTCCAAAGGAGACCGAAGATTTGCCGTCCAAGGCCCCAGACTATGGAATGCTCTACCAACCAGCATTCGGTTGGAGGAGAATCACTTGACCTTTAGGAGAAAGACCAAGACCCACCAAAGGAGAAATGAACAACGAGCGCCCAGAGGCGATTCAGTTCGCACGTGCATCGCTATATACATTTTTCACTTACTCACTCACTCACTCCCTGTCAGAGGGGGGGGGGGGGGGTCTGTTCTGATAATCAGCACATTGATTATCAGCACAGCCCCATCAGATGTGCCACCACAGTTACTGAAAAGGTACCCATCATCTGCCAGTCAGTGTCCCCTCAGGATCACCAATCAGTGCCCAATAAAGTGGCAATTAGTTCCCACCACAGTGCCAGTCAGTGCCCTACAAAAACACCCGTCAGAACCTCTTAAGTACCTCATCATCAGTGCTGCCCATCAGTGCCACCTGTAAGTGCCAATCACAGCCGCCTGTCAAAGCCAATCAGTGCTGCATATCAGTGCCGCCTATTGGTACCCATCAGTGCTGCATATAAGTGCCGCCTATCAGTGCCCATGCCCATTAATTATACATATCAGTGCCTCCTCGTCAGTGCCAACTCATCAGTGAAGGAGAAAACAAAATTTAACCGAAACGAATAAAAACTTTTTTGTTTTCAAAATGACGTTTTTTTTTTAGTTTGTTTAACAAAAAATAAAAACCCCAGTGGTGATCAAATACCACCAAAAGAAAGCTCTATTTGTGGGAAGAAAATTATAAAAATTTAGTTTGGGTACAGTGTTGCATGACCGCGCAATTATCATTCAAAGTGCGACAGCTCTGAAAGCTGAAAATTGTCCAGGGCAGGAAGGGGCGAAAGTGCCTGGCATTGAAGTGGTTAAAAAACATGCAAAGAAGCAATAAAGATAAACAACAAAGTTGTTAAAAACTTAAGGCTGCGTTCACGCCTATGCAAATTGGATGCAGGTTTCCCTGCATTAACCACTTCCTTACTGGGCACTTAAACCCCTTCCTGACCAGAGGACTTTTTGCGATTCGGCACTGCGTCGCTTTAACTGACAATTGCGCGGTCGTGCGACGTGGCTCCCAACAAAATTAACGTCCTTTTTTCCCCACAAATAGAGCTTTCTTTTGGTGGTATTTGATCACCTCTGCGGTTTTTATTTTTTTGCGCTATAAACAAAAATAAAGCGACAATTTTGAAAAAATAAAAAATTTTTTACTTGTTGCTATAATAAATAGCTCAATTTTTTTTTACGTTTTTTTTTTATCCTCAGTCTAGGCCGATACGTATTCTACATATTTTTAGTAAAAAAATAAAAAAAAATCGCAATAAGCGACTGGTTTGTGCAAAAGTTATAGCGCCTACAAAATAAGGGACAGAATTATTATTATTTTTTTTTTTTTACTAGTAATGGCGGCGATCTGCGATTTTTATTGGGACTGCGATGTTATGGCGGACACATCGGACACTTTTGACACATTTTTGGCGCCATTCACATTTATACTGCAATCAGTGCTATAAATATGCACTAATTACTGTATAAATGTGTCTGGCAGGGAAGGGGTTAACACTAGGGGGTGAGGAAGGGGTTAAATGTGTACCCTAATTAGTGTTCTAACTGTGGGGAAGGGGGGTGACTGGGGGGGGGGGGTGACCGATCTGTGTCTCTATGTACAAGAGACACAGATCCGTCTCCACTCTCCCCTGACCGCAACGCTGTCTGCGAGAGCCGGGAATGAGAGATGATCTCATATGTAAACATGAGATCATCTCTCATTGGCCGCACAGATCGCCTAGGAAACGGCCGCTCCGATTGGCCGTTCACGGCGATCTGTGACTGGCTGTGTCCAAGGGACACGGGCAGCACAGCAGTTCCCCGCTGCGCGCTCGGGAGCGCGCGCGGGGAACGTGCAAAGGGGCGGCCGTAAAAAGACGGCCTGTTAGAGATTGGGAGCCGCGCTGAGGCCGTACAAAGTCGTACGGCAGTCAGGAGACAGGAGAATGTGACCGGCTCTCTATGGAGCCGGTTTACATATCTCCATTGCGTCTGCGGAGCAGCTTGCACAGGAACGCTGTGCGTCTTTGGCTCCGTTTCAGGGATGAATTCAGGTAAATATTTGTCCCCGATTTGTCCCTGAAACGGAGAACAGGGATGCACAGGAGCCCTGCTGCCATCTGCATCCGCCAGAGGTGTGAACCCAGCCTGAACCATTTGATTCTGAATAATCATAAGGATGATCTATTGGAAGTGATACTTGTGGTATAGTAATCCTGACATGTTTCGCCTTGTTTGAACCTAGTCTAATGGATGTGCTGGTTTTTATTTCCTGCTGGTTCTACAGGTTCTAGGCAAACTAGGCAGCTGTCTAGTGCGCTCGGCTGCATAGGGTGCCCGACCACTGGTGTTCCTACTCTCTTCTCTCTGCAGCAAGCAATTAAGTCTCAGCATCAGCAGGCTACCACCGCTCAGGTCGCACATATTGTCAGAGGCGAAGCGGCGGCGGAGGACTGTGTCTGTGTCCCGACTCCCGAATGAATGGAAGTAAGCAAACATTCATTGATGGGCACTGGTAGGCTGCATTGATGGGCGCTGGTGATTCTGCAATGATGGTTGCTGGTGAAGCTGCATTTGATGAGTGATGATGAGGCTGCATTTGATGGGTGTTGGTGAGGCTGCATTGATGGGCGCTGGTGAGGCTGCATTGATGGGCGCTGGTGAGGCTGCATTGATGGGTGCTGTTGAGGCTGCTTTTGATGGACGCTGATGAGGCTGCATTTGATGGGTGCTGGTGGGCTGCACTTGATGGGGGGTGGTGAGGCTGCACTTGATGGGGGGTGGTGAGGCTGCATTTGATGGGTGCTGGTGAGGCTGCATTTGATGGGTGCTGATGAGGCTGCATTTGATGGGTGTTGGTGGGCTGCACTTGATGGACGGTGGTGAGGCTGCATTTGATGGGTGCTAGTGAGGCTGCATTGATGGGCGCTGGTGAGGCTGCTTTTGACGGGCACTGGTGAGGCTGCTTTTGATGGATGCTGGTGAGGCTGCATTGATGGGTGTTGGTGGGCTGCACTTGAAGGGTGCTGGTGGGCTGCATTTGAGGGGAGGTGCTGAGGCTGCATTTGATGGGTGCTGGTGGGCTGCATTTGATGGACGCTTCATTAAAAAAGTGGGGTTTACATGGGCAGGTTTCGCCTAGGGTGTTAAAAATTCTCGCACCAAGCCCTGCTTATGAGGCAGTCAGCAAGCTGTTAAACATCTTTTTAGGCCTGTAGATTAGTTAAAACCCCCAAACATTAAATATTTTCTGAAAGCAAACACTCAAGCTCAGTGTTTCTCTTTCAGTCCTTTCCCTTCAAATGATGCACTCCATTTAAATGTGAAGAGCTGAACTAATATTTTTACACATTGCAGCAACCTCCACAAACATAGGACACCTAAAATACAGGCGATTTATTCTTCCAAAGCAAATACACTTTTGCACACTGGTACTGACTCATTTTACAGTGTAGCGCCCTCCTAGATAGGTGCTAGGCTTTAGAATTGCAGAATTAGCCCTGGTTGGTTGACATGCCAAATCGACGGCAATTGCACCGTCCTAATCAGTGCAATGCTGCATTTGCGGCGCCGCACCGATTTAAAAAAGTAGTACTACTTTTTGGGATTTCGGGGTGCGAGTTACATTGACATCTGTGCAGAAACCCACACAGATGTCTGTGAAAATGCTGCCGAAATCAGGACTGACATGCAGGAGTGAAATCGCGTGCACGGCTTTATTCCCGCAGCTCAGTGTGAACCTGGGCTAAGTATGTGTTTTGATAGGTAAAATGAGTTGCCACCCTGTAGTCAGTGTGGCTGTGATTGTTTGTTAGGTAAAAGCATATTTTTCTCACTTTACTCAGTGAAGCTGCATTTTGCTAATCAGGTCTGCTCATTGTGTTTAGCTGCTGCCAGTCTAATAGTTTCTTCTGCAGACAGATAGCTTTAGATGTTTCTGGGTGATAGGTGTGGAGCTATTTAGAGGGTAGCATGAATATTGATACAGCCCTGGCCTATCCCAGAGAGGCAGGCTCTGAAGGCATGCTGGGAGATTGTATACACTCATCAGCCACTTTATTAGGTACACCTTGCTAGTACCCCTTTTGCCTTCAGAACGGCCTTAATTCTTAGTGGCATGGTTTTAACAAGGTGTTGGAACCATTCCTCAGATTTTGGACCATATTGACATTATAGCATCAAACAGTTGCAGATTTGTCGGCTGCACATCCATGATGCAAATCTCCAGTTCCACCACATCCCAAAGGTGCTCTATTGGATTGAGATCTGGTGACTGTAGGAGCCTTTGGAATACATTGAACTGACTGTCATGTTCAAGAAAGATGAGATGATTTGAGCTTTGTGCATTATCCGTCTGGAAGTAGCCATCAGAAGATGGGTACACTGTAGTCATGTAGGGGTGGACAGGTAGGCCTTGGCATTTAAATCAATTGGTACTAAGGGGCCCAAAGTGTGCCAAGAAAATATTCCCCACACCATTACACCACCACCACCAGCCTGAATCATTGATTCAAGGCAGAATGGGTCCATACTTTCATGTTTACTCCTAATTCTGACCCTACCATCTGAATGTCACAACTGAAATCAAGACTCATCAGACCAGGCAACATTTTTCTAATCTTTTATTGTCCAATTTTGGTAAGCTTGTGCAAATTGTAGCCTCAGTTTCCTGTTCTTCGCTGACAGGAGTGGCACCCGGTGTTGTCATCTGCCTCTGTAGCTTATTTGCTTCAAGGTTCGATATGTTGTGCATTCAGATATGGTATTCTGCATACCTTGGTTGTAATGACTGGTTATTTGAATTACTGTTGCCTTAATATCATCTCAAATCAGTCTGCCCATTCTCTCCTGACATTAACAAGGCATTTTACCATTGAGAATGTCTGCTGATGACGAAACGCGTATGGGAGAAGCGCAGTGTACTATTGTGAGTATAACTTACTTTTTAATAATTGTTACTTGTTTACGGAGTTATGCTATGGTCCCCCTTCTTTCTGCATATACCTGATTTATGGATCTTATGAGGATGGAAGGAGCCTAGCACCTGGAACTTCAACCCTGTGTGAATCAACTTCAGTGTCCCTGTTCCCCTGGAGATCAAAGGCCGCGGCTGGGTTACAGCCAAATGTCAATTCGGGCTTACCCTCTGGTAAGCGGCCCCTATACTCGGTGGTGGGCTTTTCACTTACTTGTGGAGTTTTTGTGGATTCACTGCGGTGTTGTTTCAAGCAATGCTTACGGAACCATGAGATATATATATATATATATATATATATATATATATATATATATGACTGTTGTGTGGCGTCTTAACCCAAGCGTTAATTACCCGGAGTAAACCTATTACAGTTTAACCCTCTTGTCATTAAAGGACCTTTGTGGACTTTCTTTTGTTTGGCACAGCTTAATTTTTTCCAACAAGGCATTTTCGTCTGCTCACTGGGGTGGATATTTTCTCTTCTTTTTTAGACGATTTTCTGTAAACTCTAGAGATGGGGTTGTGTGTGAAAATCCAAATAGATCAGCAGTTTTTGAAGTACTCAGACCAGTCCCTCTGCACCAACAACCATGCCACGTTTTAAAGTCACTTAAATCTCCTTTCTTCCCCATTCTGATGCTTGGTTTGAACTTCAGCAAGTCATCTTCACTACATCTAGATGCCCAAATGCATGCGATTGGCTGATTAGCAATTTGTGTTACTAAGCAATTTAACAGGTGTGCCTAATAAAGTGGCTGGTGAGTGTATATTCTATGAGCACACTGAGCTCTGGGTCTTTTCTAGAGAGGTAGTCCAGCTGGAGAACACACTGCCCTCCCAGGCAGTGGCTGCTATCTCTGATGTCTTGAGACCTTAACAGTGCATGTACAATAGTATAGTAGAAAAAGGCGTAATCATTCAAAAAAGTAACTTTTATAAATGTAAATGAAAATAGAGAACCTAGAGGATTGTATAATAAGATTATGTAACAAAGTGTCATAATCATAGCTTCAATGGTAGCTATTTGATGACAAGTAATTGAGAAATTAAGTTGATTTAAATAATATAATTATGTAATCTATGAAAATATAGAATAGAATGAACCTATAAAGAAATATAAAGTTAATGTGTTGTAGAATAGCTGGGGGAATAAATAAGTTCCTTCTCTGGGCTTGGCTTTATCTGGTGCAAACTGCGAAGGTCAAAAATCCCAACCATTCAAAGCATCTTCTATTACAGTTGGTAACAGTGCCTTGCGAAAGTATTCGGCCCCTTGAACTTTGCGACTTTTGCCACATTTCAGGCTTCAAACATAAAGATATAAAACTGTAAACATTTTTGAAGAATCAACAAGTGGGACACAATCATGAAGTGGAACAAAATTTATTGATATTTTCAAACTTTTTTTAACAAATAAAAGATGAAAAATTGGGCGTGCAAAATTATTCAGCCCCCTTAAGTTAATACTTTGTAGCGCCACCTTTTGCTGCGATTACAGCTGTAAGTCGCTTGGGGTATGTCTCTATCAGTTTTGCACATCGAGACACTGAAATTTTTGCCCATTCCTCCTTTCAAAACAGCTCGAGCTCAGTGAGGTTGGATGGAGAGCATTTGTGAACAGCAGTTTTCAGTTCTTTCCACAGATTCTCGATTCGATTCAGGTCTGGACTTTGACTTGGCCATTCTAACACCTGGATATGTTTATTTGTGAACCATTCCATTGTAGATTTTGCTTTATGTTTTGGATCATTGTCTTGTTGGAAGACAAATCTCCGTCCTGTCTCAGGTCTTTTGCAGACTCCATCCGGTTTCTTCCAGAATGGTCCTGTATTTGGCTCCATCCATCTTCCAATCAAATTTAACCATCTTCCCTGTCCCTGCTGAAGAAAGCAGGCCCAAACCTAGGATGCTGCTACCACCATGTTTGACAGTGGGGATGGTGTGTTCAGGGTGATGAGCTGTGTTGCTTTTACGCCAAACATAACGTTTTGCATTGTTGCCAAAAAGTTCGATTTTGGTTTCATCTGACCAGAGCACCTTCTTCTACGTTTGGTGTGTCTCCCAGGTGAAGACAAGTCACTTTATTACTGATTGACTCACTAATTTTTGGAGTGTTTTATTTCTATATCATCACATAAGAGACTTTATCATCAAGCCTTTTTTTCAACTTTATTTGTGGACTCACGATTATCAATTAACTTCTATAATTTTTGGTTACACGTCATTAGTTTTGTTTCAATCATTCCTAATTTCTACATATATTTTAGCGCTACACTTTTTTGTCTAATTGTTTGTTTTTACAGAATTGATCTATTTCTGTTGTGTTGGCGGTCATTTGTATGTTTATTTAAGTAGCGCAGTGATATTTATACTGTTGGGATGAACTTCATTCTGCAAATGAGGGCAGTTTAACCACTTAAAGACTAAGCCTTTTTCTGTCACTTGTTGCTTACAAGTTAAAATCAGTATTTTTTCTAGAAAGTTGCTTTGAACCCCCAAACACTATATATTATAATTATATATATATATATATATATATATTTTTAGCAGAGATCCTAGAGAATAATGTCACACTGTATTTGTGCAGCGGTCTTTAAAACGCAATTTGTGGGGAAAAAATACACTTCAATTATTATTAAAAAAAATAAACAGTAAAGTTAGCCCATTTTCTTTGTCTAATGTGAGAGAATCGTAATCTTTATTCTGAGCAAAAAACTTTTGATTCTCATTTTATTTATAATTGTGCAGCTCTAGTGAAACTTAATTTTTTTTTTTTTTAGACTTTTTTTTTTATCACATGGGGGACAACAAATTTCCTATGTGATGATTTTTTGAAGACAGGTCCTCTTTAATGAGACATCAGGAATCTAATGTCCTCCAATGAAGCTGATGAAATGCAGATCAAATTCCGTCAGCTTCTGCTACAGCCATGCTGCCTGGGGAAAGTGACACAGGCACTCGGATGTGACATTGGCTCCCACTGCTGTCAATCAAGTCCAATGATACGGCAGCAGGGGGGCAGGGCCGAGTAATACACTCGGCAACTATGGATGCCGAGTGTGTGACACGGGAGCGCGTCCACAAGGTAACCCCCTCGGGAGAGAGCTTCCCAGAGGGGGTTATCTATTGTGGGGAGGAGCTGCGAGAGCCACAGTGGGACCCCAGAAGAGGACTATAGGGGCCACCCTGTGCAAAACGAACTGCACAGTGGAGGCAAGTATAACATGTTTGTTATTTTAAAAAAAACTGAAACTTTACAACCACTTTAAATTCATTATTTTCCACAAAATTCTATAATTATTACCCCATAATGACAATGTGAAAGAAGTTTGTTTGAAATCTTTGTAAATGTATTAAAAACAAAAAAAACAGGAAAAAAAAAATCATGTACAATAAGGATTCACAGCTTTTGCTTAATACTTTGGGGGTTATTTACTAAAGGCAAATCCACTTTGCACTACAAGTGCACTGTAAGTACACTTTTAAGTACAGTCGCTGTAGGTCTGAGGGGGACATGCAAGAAAAATAAAAAACAGCATTTTAGCTTGTACATGATTGGATGATAAAATCAGCAGAGCTTCCCATCATTTCAGATCTTCCCCTCAGTTCTACAGCGACTGCACTTTCAGTGCACTTGTAGTGCAAAGTGGATTTCCTTTTCGTAAATAACCCGCTTTGTGGACGCTCCTTTGGCACTAATTACAGCCTCGAGTCTGATGCTACAAGCTTGCCACACCTATTTTATGATGTTTGGTGCCTGGTTTCCTCCAGACATGACGCTTGCCATTCTGGCCAAAGTGTTCAATCTTTGTTTCATCAGATCAGAGAATTTTGTTTCTCATGGTCTAAAAGAGTCCTTCAGGTGCCTTTTGGCAAACTCCAGGCAAGCTGTCATGTGCCTTTTACCGAGGAGAGGCTTCTGTCTGGTCAGGCCTGGTTGGTGGAGTGCTGCAGAGATGGTTGTTCTTCTAGAAGGTTCTCCTCTCTCCACAGAGAAATGCTGATGCTCTGTCAGAGTGACCATCAAGTTATTAGTCACCTCCTGGTGGTTCCAAATGTCTTCAGTTCAACGATGACGAAGGCCACTGTGCTCATTGGGACCTTTAATGCTGGAGAAATGTTTCTGTACCCCTTCCCAGATCTGTGTCTCATAACATCCTGTCTCAGAGGTCTACATACAATTTTCTGGACTTTATGGCTTGGGTTGTGCCCTGACATGGCTAAGGCCCTTCTCCCCTGATCAATCAGTTTGGCCATGCAGCCCACACTAGGAAGAATCATGGTGGTTCCAAACTTCTTCCATTTACGGATAATGGAGGCCACTCTGCTCATTGGGACCTTCAATGTTACAAAAATATTTCTGTACCATTGCCCAGATCTGTGCCTCAATAGAATGCGGTCTCAGAGGTCTACAAAAAATTCCCTTGACTTCACGGCTTGGTTTTGCCCTGACATGCACTGTTAACTGTGGGACCTTATATAGACAGGTATGTGCCTTACCAAATCATGTTCAATCAACTGAATTTACCACAGGTAGACTCCAATCAAGTTGTAGAAACATCTTAAGGATGATCAGTGGAAACAGGATGCATGAGCTCAATTTTGAGTGTCATGGCATACAATACATTTTCAAAGATTTCAAACAAACTTTTCATGTTGTCATATTGTTTGTAGAATTTGAGGAAAATAATGAATTTAATCCATTTTGGAATAAGGCATTAACAAAAGGAAGAAAAAGTGAAGCGTTGTTAATACTTTCGGGATGCACCGTATACGTGATTCTGAGCAGGGGAACCAACAGCTATGAGGTGGTCTTTAAGTGGTTAAATAAAGGATTGTCAAAAACTGTGCAACGTTTTATTTACATTTGTCATTTATTTGGTGAATGAGTAGGGGTGCTATGTACCACGTCCCTCCCTTGCACGCACTCCCTGGGGCGCTCAGCGGTGCGATCTGTGACCACTGTGTCCACCACCCACAATGTATTACAGTGGTCAGTACCTGGCCACTGTGATTGGTTGACCATGTGATCGCTGTAACTAATCACAACGATCACATTGATAGCATTGTTTACTATTGTGAACTATGTGATTGGTCACAGTGATCACATGGTACAGGGAAACTTACAGTAGCCCTGTACCATGTGATAGATGTAGTCAATCACAGCAACCAATCATTTATTAATGAAGGCCGTTCATGACAATTAAAATAACTTTTACAGTGTAAAAAAAAATAAAAAAATACAGATCGCCTCCACAGAGGTGCACTACTCTGGTGACAGTAAGGAAAAAATAAATAAAATAAATGCAATAAAGTGCAAATATTAAAATGTGCAAAAACATACTAAGTGAAGCATAATATCATATGCTCATAGCCACATAAAAAAAAATATTCACTGGCTGCCAGTGAAAGACAGAATCACTTTCAAAGCACTCTGTCTAACGCATAAATGTATTTGGGGAAATGCCCCCCGATACCTATGCGAAAAAATAAAAACCTACAACCCCAATCGCGTTCTGCGATCCGCCAACCAAAATTTACTCCACATCCCCAAAACCAGATACAAGTCCAAAGGAGAAAGAAGATTCGATGTCCAAGGCCCGCGACTTTGGAACACTTTACCAACCTCCATTCGGTTGGAGGAGAACCATTTGGCCTTTAGGAGAAAGATCAAAACCCACCTCTTCTGAGCTCAAGGGAGAAGTGCTCAAACAAGCGCCCAGAGGCGATTCAGTTCGCATGTGTAGCGCTATATAAGTTTTTCACTCACTCACTATAAAGGAGAATGGTAGCGAAAAGGTATGCAAACAATAATAAAAAGTAGTCCACAGTAGTGTTGCAGAAAACTCCAGATGAAAAGAGACAAGACTCCAAATGGTAGATGGCTGGTAATCCCAATTTCATAGATATGTCACCACTGTGAAGACCATCCACCACCTTAAAGGGCTGAAAACGCTTACCAAAGCATGGGAACCCAATCAACCTACGGTGTTGGATCAAACAGGGAGAGGTGAATATTCATCAGTAGAGCAAGGTCTCCATAACCACTCTCCAAAAGACCCGCTTTAAGGCAAATTAAAGGGACCACCAACTCCACCATCAGGCACGGATCATTTGCTCTTCATCACACCGATAATATTTCATCCAAAAAAGAACAGAACACCTCCATATACTGTAGTGTAAAACTAACAGGGATTTATTAAAAAAATTCAGAACAAATACATTCGGCTGGTAGAAAAAGTGCTTATCAGTATGTAGCGCTACCCCCTCAGGAGCCGCTGATTGTTTTGGGATCGGCGTATTAAGTTACCTCTATGTGATGTCTAGGGGTGAAGGTAGAGAGTAGAGCAGTAATTGAATGTCCAGTCCGTAGATTAAGTTTTCTGAATGCTTTATTTCTTGGTCCAACACAACCAACATCAACTTGAGGTAGACAAAAAAGGTTGATGAAATAAAGGAACTCTGCGGTATCAGGCCTTGGATAAGAAAAAGCAGTCCTGCTTCTCTACAGCTTTTTTTTTTTTTTTTTTGAAAAGCCTATGGCGTGTGAACACACCCAAAAAACTCCACCCGGTGCAGAAAAAATGTGCACACACATAAAGAGTGTTCACAAAAACGTGCAGACGGGTGCAACGTCAAGTGGTCCTCCTGTGAAGAGGGACCCAAACCCTGATCCCCCGGGGCGTTAGGCTCCAGACGGGGACTGAGGTACTGTGGTCCGAGCAACCGAAGCCGACACGGACCCAACTTCCTCGGAGGGACTGCCGAAACAGAAACCTCCCAGTACTAGGTGGGGCTCCCCCGAAGGGAGACCCCATGAGAGCAGGCGAACTAAGCCAGAAGGCCATGTCCACCCACTCCCAAGACGTTCAGGGCTGGCCCGAGGACCCGCACCCTACTAATCACACAGTGACAAAACGTGCACAAAAAAAAAAAAAAAGTGACAAACACAGGCTTAAATAAAATAAAGTGGGGGAAGGGATAGTGGAGAGGAGAGTGAAAGAAGTGGCCATTGTGGTGAAACAATGACCAGGCCCTCCGGCCAGGAATAAAAAATTCCTCCGGTCCTAGCCAAAAGGCCCGGCCCAGGAGGCAGGTGCTAAAAAAAGCGTGTATCTGGTGCAGTGACCGTGGTATCCTTAAATCAATGTGTCCCTCACACACAGTGATCATCAGATACCCCTGGACTGCCACTCCAGGGGCACATGCACCATAGGCTTTTCGTTCCATATCCGACCCCCCGACCGGCCAGTGCAGCCCTCCACCCCTGCCAGCTAGAGAGCCCTTCAAGGTTTTCTTGGGGAGAACTGCCGCTCAGGTAACAGCCTCCACCAATACTAGCCCCTCCAGACCCTCCGTCAACCCAGCGGATTTGCATGGCTTAATTAGACAACTTATTTATCAAATGTATTAGTTTCCTTTTTTTTTGTTTTGTGACAGGTTTAAAGTAGTATTTACTGAGCATTTCTTATTTTTGCGGTGAAGCATAAACCTGTAGTGAATTTACACTTTTTAATTGCATGAAATATTTGGATTAATTGCCCAAATATTACATGCAATATCCTTTAGTGAATTTAGCCCACTGTCCCCAAAAGTGAATAGAGTGGCATCCATAGACTCAGAAGACCACAGCCAACCCACATCCAAGTCTTCATCATTATCTTCTTCTGGATCTTTCAGCAGGTGGCAGTGCTCGAGACCTAGCGACTGGAGCTTGCCTAGAATGGGCGATGGCTCCCCAATTCTTACAGGTATCCCAACAGTTTCACTCAGGCAGTAGAAGGTTTCGATGCCAGGTCTTTAGAGGCCACGTTCACCCATCAGGATGAATTTGGTAAACAGGAAGTCAAGAAAATTGCTTGTAGATGGCATATTGCTGGGAGCGCCACTGGTCAGCTATTTTATGCTTTCCAGAGGGTCCCAGATATCTCAACAACACTCCTGGCTTAAGGTCATGACCCATACTCTGTCTTGTTGCATTGTACTCTGACATCAAAGGCTTCTGAAACTTTCTTCTGGGCGGTCTTTAGGATCTTGCAGAGCCTATCCACACACATAGCCTCTGTTAGTTGAAGCTGAAGTTCCATCTATGGAGGTCAAAGGCCAAATCCACTGGCAGATGAGATTACCCCTCGAAATATGAGTCTAACAGTAACATCCAGTTGCATCATTCTCTGTGCTATTGTAAGCATGCATCACAGCAGAGACATACCTGCTTCAATTATTTATTTTTGGAAGGTGGATCCATTGGTGCAGTTCTGGATCCTTTTAAATATAATTATGCCGTTCATATGGCAAGCACATTTGATTGGACTAAACATGGCACAGAGAAAGGTTGGGTGGGACTAGAGCAGGATTTCAATGCCACTACATACTCTCCCATGGCAATCTTCACCCTTGCAACCCGAGGTAAAATCTCATCCTCCATAATAGGTACAGTAATACCTTGGTTTACAAGTAACGCGGTATACAAGCATTTTGATAGACAAGCAACTTTTTTTTTATTTTATATACAAGCAGTAGTTTTACTGTAAAAACAAAAGAATTACACTCACAATGTTAAGGAGTCGGGTGTTCATCCATGTAAAGCCGCTGTGTATAGGTACAGCAAAGCTGTCAAGACACCCAGAGACACTCCCAGATGGGTGGGGCAGGTGTAACATGCATTCGGAGCACCTGGAAGTGATACCAACAGCAGAGGTGGCTATAGGCTTTGTGAGGCCTTAGGCAAATCCTAGGCATGAGGCCCCACTCATGCCCATAATGGGAAAAATAATTCAAGCAATAGAAATTAACTGTATATAGTGAATATATTAAGAGCCTTAAATTATATGCACTCACAGTTTCTATAATTTTCTCCAACTACTCTTTAACCACTTAAGACCCGAACCATTATGCAGGTTAAGGACCTTGCCCCTTTTTGTGATTTGGCACTGCGTCACTTTAACTTTAACTGACAATTGCGCGGTCGTGCGACATGGCTCCCAAACAAAAATCACATCCTTTTTTTCCCCCACACACAGCTTTCTTTTGGTGGTATTTGATCACCTCTGCGTTTTTTACAAAAATAAACAAAAATAGAGCGACAATTTTGAAAAAAATTCAATATTTTTTACTATAATATATATCCCCAAAAAAGATATAGAAAAACTTTTTTTCCTCAGTTTAGGCCGATATGTATTCTTTTACCTATTTTTGGTAAAAAAAAAAAAAAAAAAAATCGCAATAAGCGTTTATCGATTGGTTTGCGCAATATTTATAGCGTTTACAAAATATGGGATAGTTTTATTAATATTTTTTTTTTTTTACCACTAATGGTGGCGATCATCCATTTTTTTTCGTGACTGCGACATTATGGCGGACACATCGAACAATTTTGACCAATTTTTGGGACCATTGTCATTTTCACAGCGGAAAACGTTTTATAAAAATGCACCGATTACTGTGAAAATGACAATTGCAGTTTAGGAGTTAACCACTAGGGGGCGCTGAAGGGGTTAAGTGTGACCTCATATGTGTTTCTAACTGTAGGGGGGCGATAGGATGCCAGAGGTGGGATACAGAAGGGGTGAGGATGATGACAGAAAGAAGGGTGGTAAGATGCCAGAGGTAGGATAGAGGGGAATGATTGCGATGTTGATGACAATGGGTGGGGTGGTAGAATGTCAGTAAAGGGGGGTGATGCCAGCGGGTGAGGTGGTAGGAAGCTGGTAGTGGGGTACAGGGTGGATGAAGATAAGGAGGACGGGGGTAGGTTGGTTTGGACAGGGAGGATGGGAATGTTGATGTCAGAGTGGTAGGATGTCAGAGGTGGGGTATGGGGATGATAGTGGGTGGAAGCTGGCAGTGGGGTACATGGGAGTGAAGATTAGAGGGGGTAGGAAACTGGCAGAGGGGTGCAGGGTGGAAGAAGATGATAGAGGATGGGGTGGTATGATGCTAGGCACAGGGGGATTATGATGAGGATGGAGATGACAGCGGGGGATGAAGATGACAGGGGATGGGGTGGAAGGAAGCTGGCAGAGGGGATGAGGACGACAGGGGGGTGGGGTGGTAGGAAGCTGGCAGTGAGGTACAGGGTGGTGGTAAGAAGCTGGCAGAGGGGTGCAGATGGCAGGGGGGTGGGATGGTAGGCAGCTGGCAGAGGGGTGAAGATGATGGGGTGGCAGTGGGGTACAGGGGGAATGAAGATGACAGGGGGTGGTAGGAAGCTGGCAGTGGGGTACAAGGGGGATAAAGATGATGGGGTGGTAGGAAGCTTGTGAGGGGGAAAAGATGACAGGGGGTGGGGTGGTAGGAATCTGGCAGAGGGGTGCAAATGAAAGGGTGTGGTGTGGTAGGAAGGTGGCAGTGGGGGATAAAGATGACAAGGGATGGGGTGGTAGGTAGCTGGCAGTGAAGTACAGGGGGTATAAAGATGATGGGGTAGCTGGCAGAGGTGTGTAGGAGAGATGAGGATGGGAGGATGACAGGTACAGGGGGATTATGATGCGGATGGATGACAGGGGTATGTTGGTAGTGCTGACAGTGGGATACAGGGGAGATAAGATTACAGAAGGGTTGAGTAGTGGGATGCCAGGAACAGGGGGATGAGAATAATGATGTAGATGGTATAAATATCGGCTGTGTGAGAGGTGACAGGCAGCCGGTAGCTGTGATTTTCAGGGCACCCTTGCCCGGGATGCTGGCCAGTATCACTGTCAGCGTCGGGCACTGGCAGGACCACAATGCAGTACCTTGAGGCTCTGGCTGGCAGACTGGCTCCTCGATTGCCAGGCTGCAACGCCAGCTCTGGCAGGTCCATCCTGGAGAGTAGACTAGGGTTTACATGGGTGAGCTTCAGACTCCTTAACATTGTGAGTGTCATTTTTATTTCATACATTAAAACCGATTTTTCCTTTTTCAACACAGGAGGTACAGTATTCCTTCTACAGTACTGTACAGTATTAATGAGCTTTTGCTCATATTTTGATTTTTATATGAATAAATAGTTGTGGAACAAATTATCTGAGTTTTCATTATTTCTTATGGGAAAATTTGCTTTGATATAAGAGTGCTTTGGATTACAAGCATGCTTCTGTAACAAATTATGCTCGCAAACCAAGGTATTACTGTACTACTTTATTGGTTTTGGCCAAGCCAGGCTGCTTGACAAGGTGGCATCAGGCTCCCACCCTTATGTCACTGATAATAGGAATCCAGGAATTTCCCTCACCTGTGATGAATGCCAAGTTCAAGACCTTTGTCTGGACTAATCAGTGGAGACTGTCATTTTCAGTTGGAGGGTTGTTGGCGGAACATTCCTGAGATGAGTGCCATGTTTTCCACCCTACTGGACCTAAGGTGAGCTATGCAAATGCTATGCTCTCCAACTTCCATGTAATTAGGGAGTGACCCTCTGGTAGCTATCCTACAAATTGAGAAACATTGCCAAGACCCCGCTCCACTTGCAAAGTCGGTTTTTTGCTTCCTAACCAATAGATCGCCCGAGGGCTATGCCCCCCTTTTCTTACAGAAATTGGAAAGTTACTTGGACAGGGCTCTCAGGAATAAACAGAGGGACTGTGTCCCCTTCTTTACAAGCTGTTCCTCCATATCCAGTAGATACCAAGAGGCTAGCTACAAATAAATATGCAGTAAGTATAGTAAGGATAATAAGTATGCAGCGCATACTAGCTCATTATGGAATGAAACATCAAATCATCATAGAGTGGGGCTGTGGATCTGAGATATACAAATGCCACGTCCCGATAAGATTGTATGAAAAAATGGATATACACATATGTATAGAGAAAAATACACGTGTGCATAGGATGGATAATGGACATTACAGGCGTAATAGAATTAAAAAATGGATATTTATTATATAGATAAAATACAAAATTGATAAAAAACAAGTTGAATAACAAAATGCCACAATTATGGCCAGAGAATACAAACACATTGATGTGACAAACCACCTATAATTTGAAAATATAATTGTATAAGGATCCAAAAAGTGGGAGATTCACAACCACTCCATAGAAGATTTGAAGACCAGTAGGATTCTCAAAAAGGTGGGACGTTAAAGGTGTTTAGCCCAACATGTTTCGCGTTGTATGGACGCTTCTTCGGGAGCTTTACAGTAGCTTATTAAGAAAAATACATAGACAGACAGCATGGGCAGAGGTCGTATGGGATGGTCAGGACGGATAACGCGACACATACCAGGAGTGAAAGAATGGAAATCCCCTCAACTACTCCAGGTAAGCCCAACACTATGTTTATCAAGATAGACCAGACCAAAGCAGACTTCCCCGACACAGGCAGTGCTAAGTGGCTACCAGCTCTAATATCGGGTGGACAGGTTCAAAGACAGCTGCAATTCACTAGTGGAGATCAGTTGATCAAAGGGCCCAAAAGGCATCAGCAGATAGATCAATTCACATGTACTCCAAAATGACCCTCTACAAATGGAAAATCATAAGCCTGATTGAAATTCGACACGACCTCTGCCCGTGGTGACAGCCTCCAGAGTTGTGAGCACTGTGAATCCTGGCATGTGTTGCGTTATCCGTCCTGACCATCCCATACGACCTCTGCCCATGCTGTCTATGTATTTTTCTTAATAAGCTACTATAAAGTTCCCGAAGAAGCGTCCATACAACGCGAAACATGTTGGGCTAAACACCGTTAACATCCCACCTTTTTGAGAATCCTACTGGTCTTCAAATCTTCTATTGAGTGGTTGTGAATCTCCCACTTTTTTGTCGATCCTTATACAATTATATTTTCAAATTATAGGTGGTTTGTCACATCAATGTGTTTGTATTCTCTGGCCATAATTGTGGCATTTTTTTATTCAACTTGTTTTTTTTAATCAATTTTGTATTTTATCTATATAATAAATATCCATTTTTTTATTCTAGTACACCTGTAAAGTCCATTATCCATCCTATGCACACGTGTATTTTTCTCTATACATATGTGTATATCCATTTTTTCATACTAGCTCATTATGAAATACTTACCTCAGAGTGTAGCCCCCGTATCGGTGCCCGGTCCATGCTATGGGAGCTGACATCTTGCCCTCGGAGTGTCTTCCGGGATTGCAGCCTTGGCGCTGTGAGTGTCCGGAGCCCGCATGGGAGTTTTCTTCCCGGCAAGGTTCGGCAATGCTGTCGGACCTTAAACTGGGGCATTCAGAGCGCATGCACCGCTGACATCAGCAGCTGCATGCATAGGGAATATCACCTAAACCGTACAGGTTTAGGAGGTATTAATTTTACCTACAGGTAAACCTTATAGGCTTACCTGTAGGTAAAAGTGTAACATTTGGGTATACAACTGCTTTAACACTCCTGACAAATGAACATGTAAACATACATATTACCAAAAATAAAATAAAAAATACACCAAAAGTAAACAAGTCCATTTTGTTTTATTTTTCAGTATCAAATTATACATTGTATGAATGTACCACAGACTGTGCTAATGTCACAAACTAGTAAAATGGGAGGGGAAAAAAGGCTTTCCTCAATATTGTTACCAAACTGTGCACCGCTACCAAAAATTACTTCAATAGGAAACCAACAAATGTATTTTGGTATCCACCCCCTCCATTGGCCATGTTTGGTTTAAAACCACATTTTGGCATTTCCTGACAGTTTTGCATGTGAAGTCTGTACCCAATTTAGAAAAAACAATGCACCATTATTAAATACAACAAAATATAGCTTACACAACAGTCTATAAGGGCACTGACAGAAGGCAATTTATTGCGCTCTGGAGAATGTAAATATTACAGGCTCTGCTGCATACCATCTTAATAGTTGCCCAGCAGAAGAACAAAGACATTTCCTCTACAGAGAAACTGTGAAAATGATGTTCTTAGGAGGCCATCACCACACCTTTCCCTTCCAAAAAGACTACTGTAAGCCCTGCTGATCCCCGTTGATAGATCTAAAGAATCTGGGTCTGAATTGATACTCAATTAGCTTCTTAAATTACAATTTGTGAGCATATGTGCGTAAATATTTGAAGGCCCATTCACACCAATATCTGCCAAAGAGTTTTTCTGCTAAAGATTTTCTCTTCCAATAAAATAATGGATAAATGTTGTAGGAGGCTGTACCTGATATTACATTTAAGACTTAAGCAGCAATGTTGTCCAGACAGTGTGCATGATCAGATAATTACATTTCACCAAGTGATAACCCAACAAGTTAAGTTACCTTGAGTACACCCATTTAAACATTGCCCTCCCCAAATACTGGACAAATTTATTGGAGAAGAGGTAGAGAGATATGTGGGGAGGGTATATACTATATTTGTGAAGCTGACAGGAGAACAGAGTACAGTTCCTTTTTATGCCTGTGTAGAGGGGAGGAGAAAGGAGGAACTAGGGACCTGCAGATCTCTTTTCACAGGCTGCATCCCTTTCATTATTTGAAGTCCGGTTTTTCTGGAAAAGTGCAGCCAGCTCGTCGAATAACCACATTAGCAGAATAATGACCAGCTCGGATACACTCTTCCAAAGGCTTTTCAGACACCAACTGAGAAAGAAAACCTGCAGAAAAAAAAAACAAGACATACTTAGCAGTGTATGCATCTGCCACCATTCTATAAGCTAGGCACGACATGCCATATGAATCAGACTTCTAGACAATAGTAAACATGATCACAATTTAGTGGAAGCCGATCGTTCCCACGCTAAACTCATTTTGCCTGTTACGATGAATGCAGAGATCGACTTCAAAAGTGGGCGAGTAATCGTGACAAATTGATATGGCATTCCAGAAATCTTATAGGTGAATTAATGTTGTAGTTACCACTGAAGATCCTTCCTATTTAATAGGCGTTAAGTCCTGCAAACACCAACAGCCTCTATTGTTCTACAAAGCTTGTTCTGTCTTGGTGCTTCTCTTGTTCTGACATGAACCTTCAAACTAAATAAGGTTGAGAACATATTACCTTTCTGTCCCTTAACCCTTTTGTGACTGGAGGTTTTTGAAGCTTATATGCAAAGACCAAGTTTAGCTGTGTCAGGAGTTAGTCAACTTTAGAATTAACAATGAGTAGTTTGTCCGAGACATTGGGCCTTAGAACCAAGAACACACTGATGCACATTCCAAGTTCTCTGCTGCGAGGTAAATTAACATTCTCATAAGTGGTATTTTTTTCTTTTTTTTTTCTACCTCCTCCCCATAAGTGGTATTTTACATTTAGACTCCAAGTATAATTAAAAGGTAAAACTTTTTTCTTAGTTTTGGATTGAGTGAAGAGGGATTCGAACGCGTCAGTTTTTATTGCAGTCTGTGCCCATTAGGGAGATTTACCCTCTCTATTTGTCCTCTTTACCATCATCATTAAAAGTGAAAGTAAAAGAAAATCCCACATTTTGGATTGGCCACCAGAAAAGTAATAGAGGGGAAATCTTCCAATGGTAGCCTGGGGTCCCCAAATAATTCCATTAATTTGCAGGGATTTCCGTTAACTTCCTGTTTGGCTATGGACAGTAAGCGAAATCTCTCTATTGGGACATGGATAGCGAGAAAAAAAAAAAAAATGTTTTTACAGGGGTTATAACCATCCCTTGCTCTATTAAAAAAAAAAGTTCTACTTTAAAAGTCCTATGCTGTCACAAAGGCATGAAAGGGGATCTTATAGATTGGGGTAAATGTACCACAATGTTTTTTAGACAGATATTGGGGTCAATTCACAAAGAGAAACGTTATTGGTTTCCTTCATTTGTTAAATTACCACCTCTTATTTTTTTTTTTTTTTTTTTTTTTTTTTTTTTTTGCCACTTCAGACTTCACCACAGCGAGAGACTTGCTCATGATTTTATTCATAATTCCGTCTCTACATCAGGTTTAGCATCATTTGTGGTGCATTTCTTTTGCATATTTTTATACTTGTTATTTTTATTTTATTTATTTGTTTGTTTTTATATTTTCATCTTTTTTTTTTTTTTTTTTTTTTTTTTTTTTTTTTTTTTTTTTTCACCGTTTAGAACTCACTCTTTTATAGTAAGTACGGAATTTTTAAAAGGTTTTATCTGCGTGACAAAGAAATACCCAGCACCCCATCTCCCCCTCCCCAACTAAATCCCCCCTCCCCCCCCTACCCCCCCCTCCCTTGACCATCCCACGACTCCACTGTAAGAATTCCTTCCCTTAATTGAAAAATGCGTTCCTATTCCTCTCTCAGGTTTTCTGCGAACCTCCAGGACTGTTTAAATTCCATCCAGGGTACCCATATATCCTTTTTCCCTACCTCGTGTTTATAGCTCCCGTATTTTAATTTCTCTCTCCTATAAGTGTCCTCTACGGAGTCGATCCACTCCCACATTTGCGGACTTTTCGCGTCTCTCCATTTAAGGGGAATCAATCGTTTCGCTGCGTTCAATAAATGAGGGATCAGTGAACCCTTGTACTCCTTCTCTGGAATCTCCCCCCCATGAAAGAGAACTACCCATGGGTTATCTTCCACTTCTTTTTTTGTTATTACCTTTATCAGGGCCAAGATTTTTTTCCAATAAGCTTTAATTTTCAGGCAGTCCCACCATAGGTGTGCCATTGTTCCCCTTGACTCACAACCTCTCCAACATTTCTCTGACTCTCCCCCTCTGAATTTTGCCATTTTATCTGGAGTGGCATACCACCTCGTCAAGCATTTGAAGTTCATCTCGGCAGTTCTTACATCTACTGCCGAGGTGTGGGTCATTTTCAGGATTCTTCCTATGGTCGTTTTCCCCCTTGGGACCCCTAAGTCCGTTTCCCAATTTTGGATGTATTTTAGCGTGTCCAACTCTTCCGTTTTCTGCAAGTAATTATAGATTTTAGATATATTTCCCTTTGAGCTTTCGATGCTACACAATTGTTCCAATAAGGTGTAATCCTCTTGTGACCTCAAAGGGTGTGGTAGGCGCTTGACGAATGACACTAACTGCAAGTATCTCCACTCGTCGAGCGCCCTAATTCCAATCCTATATTTAATATCGTGAAGTGTCCTAATTTTGCCATCTAGTGTTATATCTTTTAACTGTGTTCTATTTGTGATCCAATTTCCCCCTACTTCTTTTGTCCCTGGAATAAAATATTCGTTTTCTTTTAAATCAATAAAGGGTGAGTTGAATTCTGTTTTTAATTGTTTGTGAAGTCTATCCCAGATCCTCCATGCATTATGAGTAATTGTGTGTGTTGAAGTGTGTAAGGATCTGTGTTGTGGTGGATTCCAAATTAATCTCCCTAACTGTGCCCTTGCTAATGTGCATTCAATATTTATCCATCTTTTGTCCTGGGATTCTTTAGCCCATTCTATAACCCGTGAGAGAACCGAAGCATTATAATACAATCTGATGTCGGGTACAGCTAAGCCTCCCTTTTCCTTGGCCCGTTTTAGAATTTGAGCAGACACCCTGTGTTTTTTATTATTCCAAATATAGTTCATTATGAGGGAGTTAATTATTTTAATGAATGACGGTGGTAGGTATATTGGGACCATTTGAAACTTGTATAGGATTTTTGGGATGAGAACCATTTTTACTACATTTATCCTCCCGAACCACGAAATAGGTCTATTGAATATGTTTTTAATTTCCCTTTTTATTTCGTTGAGCAGGGGGATAAAATTTATTCTATATATTTTCTTGATGGTATTTGCCAGTTTTATTCCCAAGTATTTTATTTCTTTTTGCCATTTAAAATTATATTTCTTCCGCAGATATTGTTCTTCTTCTTTAAGAATATTGATATTTAAAATCTCCGTCTTTTCTGTATTCATTTTGAAGTTTGACACCTCACCATATTGTTTTAAAGTAGCTATTAACTTCGGGAGAGTGACTCTTGGACTACTTATATAAAATAAAATGTCGTCTGCGAAGGCGGATAATTTGTGCTCATCTTCTCCAACCTCTATTCCATATATTTCTGGATTTTGTCGGACCATTGCCAGCAGTGGTTCCAGTGATAAAACAAAAAGAAGAGGGGACAGGGGACAGCCCTGCCTGGTTCCATTTCTCATCTCGAAGGGTGCGGATAAAGATCCGTTGATCTTGATCCTAGCGCAAGGGTGGAAATAGAGCGTTTTGATCCATTTGATCATCCTTGGGCCAATTCCTATACATTCTAGTGTTTGTATCAGGAACCCCCAGTCTACCCTGTCAAACGCTTTCTCAGCGTCTACTGACAGGAATAGACCGGGGGTCCCTCTTTCTTTGATCTGCTCCATGAGAAGAAGTGCCCTGACCCCATTGTCCTTTCCCTCCCTCCCAGGTATGAAACCAACCTGGTCTGGATGGACAATGGTAGTCATCACCCCCTTCATTCGTTCAGCCAAAATTTTTGCATACAGTTTGGTATCTGCATTCAGGAGTGAGATGGGTCGGAACCCTGAACAATTCGTATTGTCCTTTCCCTCTTTTTTAATGACAGTGATCGTAGCTGTTAATGCCTCTCTGCTCATCTCGTAGTCTCGCCCCAACCCATTGAAATATTGACATAGTCTAGGGACTAAGATAGTACTAAACCTTTGTATGTAGGCCGACGTGAAGCCGTCTGGTCCCGGGCTTTTCCCATTGGGAGTATTTTTTAAGACCTCACTTATCTCCTGTTCAGTAATACGTTCCTCCATTCTTTCTATCTCTAACTCTTCTATCTTCGGTAGATTAGTTTGCCGTAATACTTCCCTGATCTTATCCTGTTTTTCGGCAGGGTCCCTGGTCTTCTGTTGGACATTGTATAGTTTTTCGTAATAGCTTCTGAAAGATTCTGCTATTTTATTTGTCGCGTATACTAAGTCCCCATCCCCATTCCTGATTTTTTCGATAAAATTCCTGGTTTTCTTTTTTCTTATCATTCTGGCCAAGTTTTTGCTAGGTTTATTTCCCCAGACATATCTTTCACTCTCTATCCTGTCTATGAAATTCTTGGTTTCTTGCCCGGCAAGGGCTTTATATTCATCCCTTGTTAAGGTTAACTTACGGAGTGTTTCCCTCTTTTGGCCCTGTAATTTATGTTCCTGTTCCAGCCTATATATCTCCTCTTTTAGTGTTTTTAATTTACTCATTCTTATTTTATTTTTCTTTGCCCCTTCTGCAATAAATATCCCTCTTATATACGCTTTGTGGGCGTCCCACAGGGTTGCTCCTGTGATTCCCTCCTTGTCATTCTCCCGAAAATACCATTCCAATTCTTTCTGTACTCTCTCGACCACAACCTCGTCTCTCAACAGACCTTCATCCAATCTCCATTCAGGTGGAATGCATTTTTGTATGGATGTGCTTATTTTCATGGTTATAGGGGCGTGGTCTGATAGCGTTATGATCTCACAACTTGCTTCGACCACCCTCTCCAAAAGTCTATGGTCTACGAGGACGTAGTCGATCCTCGAGTACGTCCCATGCACAGGGGAAAAAAACGTATAATCTCGTGTCTTGGGGTTAAGAATTCGCCAGACATCCACCATTTGGTTTTGTATCATTTGTTTTTTCAGTAGCTTAAGGTGCTCACCGTTATTCCCCTGAGCATGGGACGTACTATCGAGGCTCGGGCACATACAGAAGTTAAAGTCCCCCATCAACACCACATGTCCCTCTTCAAAATTTTTTAATTTTCTGAGGATTTTACTAATATATTTAGCCGAATTCACATTGGGTGCATACACATTTGCCAGAGTGTAGTCCTCCTCTCCTAGTTTTATTTTCAAGAACAAGAATCTCCCCTCCGGATCATTCAATCTGTCCACCAGTGTGTATCTAACTCCTCTTGCAAATCCTATGGCAACCCCCCGAGATCTCGATGAGACTGTATCTCCATAATACCAGACGGGATATTCAGATGACGACAGCTTTATATTGGACTCTAAGGTAATGTGGGTCTCTTGTAGGTAGGCAATGTCTACTTTATACTGCGTAAGTTCAGCAAGAATTTTATGTCTCTTAATATGGGAGTTTAATCCTTTTACATTATATGATAAGAACTTAATATCTGTCATTTATCTCTCTTTTTTTTTTTTTTTTTTTTTTTTTTTTTTGAGTTTGAAAAGAATTCTTGTGGAGTCGTTCAGATGGTCTGTGGAGTCGTTCAGATGGTCCCCCTCCCCTTACCCTCCCTTCCCCCACCTCCCTTTTCCCCCCCTCCCAATTCCCCATCCTCCCCTCCCTCCCCCCCCCCCTCCCTGGCCCACTATTGGCCTGGGAGCCGCTGGTAGAAGACTCATCATCTTCATCCTCGGCTCCTCTTTCGTGGTGGTGCTCAATGCACTCCATTGACTCCTCCTCCCTCTCCCTCCCCCCCCCAATCAGCCCCCTGATATTCTAGGCTAACCCAAGCCCCTCTAGCCCACCCACTCCGGTAAATCTGGAACGGTCAAGTCCATTTTTGAACAGAAATCTTTGAGTTCTTCCGGAAACCTAAGTCGTGCAGTTTTACCCCCCTTTATGCCTATAAGGCACGCAGGAAAACCCCAATGATATTTTATATTTTGTGCCCGCATCAGCTCTAAAAGGGGTTTCAGGTGTCTTCTCCTTTCTAGCGTTTCTTTCGACAAATCAGAAAATATCTGTAGTTCAGTCTCTCTATATTTCAGGGGGGGTTTCCCCCTAAGCCGTCCCCAAATTTCTGCTCTATCGATATAGTTCCTGAAACGTACCACTACATCCCTAGGACCGGATCTTTCTGTCTGTTGGGGGTTCCCTACTCTGTGAACTCTATCGATCTTGAGGGGCTTGGATTCTACTGATCTCTCCAGTAGGGGATTAAAAATTGTGTTCATGATATCTCTAAGATCTTCATCCCTATCTTCTACCACCGATCTGATTCTGAGGTTCTGTCGCCTGTTGCGGTTCTCCTGGTCTTCGATCCTATATGCAGTCAATCGCTGATTTTCGGTCAGGGTCTTAACTTGCTTTTTCAGGGAGTTAATTTCCTGGTCCTGTTCTTCTATTCTCCTTTCCGTTTCGACCACTCTTTCACGCAGCCCACCGAGATCTATTCTTACCTTGTTAATTTCTGTCTTTATAATATTTTCCATGACGTTTTCCATCCTCTGCAACATTGCGTTCATCTCTGCCTTTGTAGGGGGATGTGTATCTTGGGCTAGCTCCTCAGCATTTGTTTGCTCTTGTTCACTTTCTAGTGTCGTTTCACTTCTAGAGCTCTCCGCACTATCTACCCCTTTCTTTTTATCACTCTTCTTCTTTTCAGTCTTCTTTGCGAGACCTGGACTTTTAAGGGTCCCTTCTTGAGTCATATATTGCTGAATGGAGCTATTCCCCGAATTATTCTTAGTTGGTTTAGTAGTACCGCCTCTCGTAGCTCTATTCATTTTATTGGAGGGTCTGATTCTCTTCCCCAGTTTGGAAACAGCAACTAGGGAGAGGTCCGTGAAGAGGGGTCAATGGAAGGGGGGACCCCAGGACGAGGGTGTCTCCACTGCCAGTCTAACCCTTTTCCCATTCAGGTTTTATCTGTACCAATCACTCAATACCTATTATGGTCGGGCCTGCCGTATCTTCCCGCTTATCCGCTTATCCTCTTATGCTGGGTATGCCAGCGGTGTAGTTTAGGGGTATTTTTCCTCCTTACTCAGGAGTATCCGCCCAACCAAGTGGTAGACTGCTATAGGCCAGCCACCTTTGAGTCCTACTCCAGGTGTATCCTGTAGGGTTGTATAGTTATAACCGCTAAACCGTTGTTACTTCGGGGACAGTATATAACATGTTATCCCGTGAATCTCGTAAGTCCCAGCCCAGAGTCTCTATAATGGGAAATGCTCCACAAATGTCCTGTGTGATTTAATACTGTGACTGCACCCTGTATGAGGGTATTACACTCCTTAATCAGTAAAGGCTTACTAGGTTTAATACCGGTGATACCGGTTTATCTCTCTTCCTCTTTAGTCGCAGCACATCATAGTCAGGACTTACTTATCAGAGCTCCCAAGATCGAGGTAATTATTTTATCGGTACTCCCAAAATCAGAGGGGCTCACTGCATTCCATCACAATCACAATTCAACCTTTTCCCTCTTTCCTTTTTCTCTCCCTCTCCCCTTTCTCAGTGTTCCCAAAGTCCAGGCAAGTATTACTCTATATCACCGACCAGATTTACTTATCCGCTCGCCCCAAGTCAGGACCGGTACTATATATATTACAGGGGAGACTCAAAAAAAAACAAGAGAAAAAAAAACAAAAAAGAAGAGACGAAAAAACAGGGAGTTCTTAATATTTCAGTTTCTCCTTCCCCAGTAGCTTTTATGCCCTTTATGTAGCCATCTTCAATACAGGTACTAGATTCAATGCCTATCTCAGCTGATCCTTCATTACCACATGCAAGTTTAATATCCTGACCAATTACCACCTGTTTCTGTCAGTCCAACCAGGGTTTTTTTTTTTTTTTTTTTCCACTAGGGGTTTGACCTAGTGCTGTGTCTTTAAATCATACCCGACTGGTTTATGCAGTGGGGGGGGGGCGAGGATGTCCCCGGGGGAGAGGGGGGGGATCGGGACGGCACCCGACCCTGCTCGGCTCTACTGAGCGTCTCACCCAACCGGAGGACCCACGCTTTCTGCCCGCCTGATAGATCCGGCTTCCTCCGCTGCTCTCCTCCTCCTCATATGCAGCTGCTGTGTTCCAAGCCGCGCTCGCCTCTTCACACATCCGGGTGCGTCCTGGGTCTCGGCTGAGCAAAGGGTCGTGTTGCGCCGAGCTAGATCTGCGGCTCCAGTTTTCCGGATGTCAGCCTCTCACGCTGTCATCCTCCGGTCCTCCGGTCAGCTGCTGGTGTCCTCGGATCCCCGCCGCTCGCAACCTCGAGCCATGGAGCGCGCGGCACCTCCCACCCACGCACTCGTCACGTCCGCATCCGCATCCTCTCCCACCACCTCTTATTTAACGCTTGCAAACATGGTATTCACGAAAGCTATAATCGTTATTCAACATAGTCGTTATGGTTTTCAACTGACTCGTTATCCAATCGTTATGCTAACTTTTGAAATGTAATTTCATTTAGACGAACGGTATTTTAACTACCCAAGAGTTATTTTAACGTCCCAAAGCGTAATAATAACATCTAAGATTGTTAAATAACGCTGGAGAGATGCATTCTGGGAGCAGAAGGGGAGGAGAACAGTTCTTCTTAAGTACGTGTTTCCACTGACATTCCTGCTATTGTCAAAAAAAACACGTTTGATTTGATCCCGCTCTTCACGTAACTTGCCCATATGAATATATTTTGGAGCAAGTTGTCGCAGTGCTTGCAGGACCTCCACCAAGCAGCGGGAAAAGCTTGGCTGTGAGATTCCAACAATCTCCCCACTAACATGTTGGTATGAGGCCTTTCCTAAAAAATGGAGAACTGACAAAAAACGCACAAGACCTGGTACTGCATAACTTCTCTGTGCGTTTTTCTAAAGCCATGTGTATTTCCTCATACAGAGAAATCATGGCAGATGATAATCGGAATTAAGCTATCACCTGGGTTTCAGAAAAGTCATACATATTTAACGATTTGAGTCGTTAAAACAACGATCGAAACGTTTAATAACGATTCACACCTTAAAATATCGGTTCCGTGTAGTGAAACGTTATTTGATGATTTTTTAAAGCGTTAAATCGTTTAGTGAATTGAACTAGCTTCAATAACATGCAAAATCGACCGGAATCTGCAAATAAAGTTTTGTGAATTGACCCCATTGTATATAAACGTATATCTGTTTTGCAGTGCATACAACCTTTGTTTTGAAAAACACTACATGAAGAAATTCATAGAACACTATAGGCTCACAGAGCTGTACAGTGGGAAGAGTCACTGCTCTGGCTCACTGACTGTATAAATTTCAAAAAGAGTGACCATGTAAAAAGCTCTGTAGTCAAGGAAAAACCTGAAACAAGCAAAAAGCACTTAAAGCGGAGTTCCACCCAAAAATTTAATTTCCGCTTTAAGTGCAGGTGACCTTGCACCGGAAGGAAGTTCACCTCTTCCCCCTCCCTCCCTGAAATCTTGTGGGACCTACCACAGGTCCCAGAAGATTGCCCGGCCATTCACAGCGTGCCTCGCACATGCACAGTGCGCGCCCAGCTGTGAAGGCTTCGTACGCCCGCATCGTTTGACCGTGGGACAGGTGAGTCCGATTATTAAAAGTCAGCGGCTACACCTTTTGTAGCCGACTTTTAAATGGGTAGAACTCCGCTTTAAAGTTTACTGTGCATGAAGCTGGATTCTGTAGGAATCTTCATTGCAGGGCTGCCTTTCCCTCTTCCTGCTGCTGAAATTCTGGAGTGGTGGTGGCTGAACGATTTGAGTCTCCGGGCTCAGCTGCACTAAAAGATAATCCAAGATACGTTTCCCTCCTGCCCACTCCTCACGTTATTTCACAGATTACACTGGCTCTAACACTATATGAGAATGAAGCAGAGTATTCTGTGACTAATCACTCTCTCCATTCACAGATCATATTACAGACAGTGTAATTGGTTAAAGAACTTTTCTCAATGTAGGCAAGGGTAGGAGGGAAAGCGTTCCATCAGATAAATCTTTAGTGAAGCTGAGCCCACAGATCTCAAGATGTTAACTCCCACACCACAGAAAGTGCAGAAGCAGGACACAGCAGCCCTAGAGTGAATCTTTGTACAGAAACCAGCAGCCTGGACATCATTACAGGTAACAAAATGTAGAGAAAATTCAAATATTTTTGGTTAAATGTCAGTTTAAGCGTTTAGGTCCGCTTTAAATCAGGGTGTTCCGATTTGCTTTACTGATTTGGGGTTGTGTGTCACTACCAGAATAAAAAATAAATAAATAAATAAAAAGGTATGTAGACACAACAGAGGACAAGAATAAAATATGTATATTAATTTCTTGCATCACTATTATACAAGTCTTTATAAAAAAAACACAATGACTGTATGTTTACTAGCTTTCTTCAGTTCTCATTTAATTACATTTGCAAAAAAAAAAAAAAAAAGATACAGCAAAGCGATCATTACAAAAGCACCACATTGCATAACAAAATAATTAAAGGGATTGTAAAGGTGCGGCTTTTATTTTCTAAATTGGTTCCTTTAAGCTAGTGCATTGTTGGTTCACTTACCCTTTCCTTTGATTTCCCTTTTCTTTGTTTGAATTTCTCACTTCCTGTTTCTCCTCAGTAAGCTTTCCACCATCATCCGAGCGGTGGAAAGTCATTTAGAACAGCTTACTGAACAGCTTACTGAGGAGGAACAGGAAGTGAGAAATTCAGACAAAGAAAACAAAGAAAAAAACATTTAGAAGGGAAATTGAAGGAAAAGGTAAGTGAACCAACAATGCACTAGCTTAAAGGAACCTATTTAGAAAATAAAAAACAAACCTTTACAACCCCTTTAATCTGAACCTGGAAGATAACCAGTGTGCTACAAAACTATAAATGAAAGACATTCTTAAAATCTTCATTGCTTGCATTTGCTACCAAGTGTTGGCATGAACATTTTCATGCTATTAAAACTGTGCTGATGCATGCAATTTAAAGTTACACATGAGACTGAATACTACATTTCATGCACTTGTATCCACTGTAATTTCAGCTCCCAGCAGAGAGGTTGTATGCTGGCAGGTGATTTGTCTGATGTGTTGGTTGGTAAGTAGTTTAGCAAGATAATGGCTAGAGCTTAGTGCAATAAAAGGCACTGCATTCAAAATATTCTTGAAGGTTAGCAGCAGGAATCCCTAGAATGCCAAGGAATTTATATAAATCATGGGTTAACATATACATCAGGGACATAAGATCACAAGGACATAAACTCCTGGAGTCCAACATGTGGCCTGCTGTGCTTTGCTCATCAAATCAGGTCAGCAACACAGCGGGCTGCACAGAGAGTGGCTATGGAGCTTAACCCAACGCCTGTCAATGAAGTCGCAGTCAAACATTAAGCCCAGGAGACAAATGTATCTTCTCCTGCTACAGAGCACTTGATAAGAGCACACTGCAGTAGAGCACCATTGGCAAATAAAAAAACAAAGATTGAGATTGATGCAGGCGTTTTGTCAGCCTTGGCGACCTGTCAGATTTTGTAAGGGAAGTGACATTCCGTCTGCGCCATCTTGCTACACCCCACACTCGTCCATAGTAAGGATACACTGAGAAGGGGGAAGGTGGACACCTTGTTACACCCACCAGAGTTTTGCATTTTACACTTATTTACAGTAAAGCAAGTTTATATAGTGTAATAAAGTACTCAGAACTCACTGGTTTGATGTTGAGTTTTAAAAGAAGCGGCAAGCCTGCTTATCTCACAGGTTTGCTAATCTGACAAAAGTTTGCTGCTTTTTAAATTCAACATGTAAACAGTTAGTCAGACGGAGTTCTAAGTACTGTATTTCACTTACCGTATTTTCCGGCGTATAAGACGACTTTTTACACCGGAATTTCACAGCCAAAATCCGGGGGTCGTCTTATACGATTGGTATAGCAGCTGCTCGTCGATATCAGCTGCCAGCTGCTCTGTACGGCTGCATGTATTCTGTATATGCGCCGCTTAGCCAATCCCGATGCACTGTGTGATGACAGAGCATGCTAAGCCTGCTCGGATTGGAGTAATGACCTCTGCCAATCCGAGCAGGCTACATTTATGTAGCCTGCTCGGGTTGGCAGAGGTTGTTATCCAATCCGAGCAGGCTTAGCATGCTCTGTCATCACACAGTGCATCGGGATTGGCTGAGTGTGCATATACAGAATACATGCAGCCGTACAGAGCACCCGGCAGCTGATATCGATCGAGCATAGTGATTGGCTGAGCACGGCGTGCATTTTACAAACTACATAGAGCTGTACAGAGCACCCCGGCGGGCTTCTTCATTACTTCCACACAAGGGGGTCGTCTAATACGGTGAGTAGACTACAAAACCACTGTTTTTAGCAGCATGTTAGGGGGTCGTCTTATATGCCGAGTCGTCTTATACGCCGGCAAATACGGTAATAAATTCACTTTGCTGTTAAAAATCAGTGTATAATGCAAAACTCTGGTAGGTGCAACAAGATTTACACCGCTTTTCCCCTGCTCAGTGTATCTTACTATGGAGGAGTGTGGGGTGTAGTAGGATGATGATGGTGACGAAACGCCACTTCCGTCACACATTCTGACGGGTCGTTCAATCTGGCGAAACACAGGCATGAAGCCTGCGCCACTGTTCTAAACCCCGCTCCAAATTAACAAAAGAGAAGCAAGCCTCTTTGTTAATTGGGAGTGATTTGCTTTGTTTTCTATCCTGTGTTTGCCCTAGACAAGCAGAGAGCTGGGGCGGCTTGCTTTGGCTTCCTCTACCTTCCCTCTTGCTCAACTAAAAATTAGAGGAAGAATGAAGACGGTTAACCCTGCTGTTGCGTGAATTAAAAGCCAGGCATACAGGCAGGAATAAAAAATAAAGTTTCACTAACCTATAAATTTCATATCCACGTACAGTACAGGCTGAATATTCATAGACCCTGTGTTATAGGCTGCTACATTCAGGTCACTAGAAAAAGCATTTCCCAAGCATGTCCCAAAAGCGTACCCCTATAACCCCCACTCTACCTTGTGAGTTTTTTAGTAAGCAAGGCAGAGTTACAGAATAGAGGGTGTGTTACAGAATAGAGTGGAGGGTGCCAATAGAACAGTGCCAACAGGCCCAACAAATCAAACAAGCAAGGCTCAAAGATTCAACTCAGAGTGCAGTTAAAGAATTTTGCAGCCCAAGGCTGCATCTGCAGAGGCCTGAACATCCACCTAGTAAACCCTTGAGAAAGTATCAACCAAAGAACAAATGGTGGACTTGCAAAGATGGGCAACCAATGCGTGATGTCCGAAAACCCAGAAAACAAAAATATTCTTAAAATACCCCATCTTTTAGAGCATAAGCCCTTACAATGAGTTGTGTTGGCCACCCAGCAATACTGGATTTAGAAGCATCTACTATAAGAAGGTACATTTTTCAAATAGAGGCCAACACTGTCAGATAGGGCACAAAGGAAGAAAAACAATGTCCGAGGTTGAAGGTTGATATCACCTTAGGTAGAAAAGAGGGTTTTGGGCTCAAGACCACTTCATCCTTGTGGTGAATCAGGAAGGGCTCTTTACAAGAGAGAACTGCTATCTCAGAAACACTTCTGACAGACGCGATACAGTCACCAAAAAGGACATACTGCAGGAGAGTTTACCCAAGGAGAGTTTTCATATTGGGTAGTTTCTGCAGGACAAGCAAAAGACAAAGATCCCAGAAGCACAGAGTAATGGGTGTTTGATTTGTGAGGCACCTTGAACAAATGTTCTAAAGCCAAAGATTTCAAGACTAAAATGGATAAAACAAAAATCTTAAGGCCACATTCTGGTCAACTACAGATCCTAAGGAAGACAGAATGTTTAGTAAAGAGTGATCTCTCAGCTGAAAAAAAAAAAAAAAAAAAAAAAAAAAAAAAAGATTTCCAGGTATGGCAGTAAAGTTTTCTTGAAGTGGATGTTCTGGCTCTAGATAAGGTGTGAATGATGGATTCTTCTGTCATTCAAAACCTGGCACGCAACAGCTATGCTGTTAAATCCAGTAACTGAGAAGTAGGATGGAACAGGGGGCTTTGAGACAGCAGGTCTGGCCTGCTTAGAAGAGGCAAGGGGTAATCTCCCAGTTGTTTGAGTATGTGTATGTACTAGGTTTTTCTGAGGCCAGTTTTGCAATAATTACTTGCTACTTCCGCCTCTATTTTGTAAAGCAGCCAAGCAAGAAAATGCATGGAAAATGCATGTAAGAAAAGGCAGATCCTGAAAGGGGAACGGAAATGGAATAATCATAGTATCCAATCCCAATGCTAGAGGATCCTTGGTTCTAGCTACAAACATGGGTAACTTTCTGAACCTGGAGTCACCCAATTTTGGACATAGGAGATTGAAGATGTTGGGATGAACGTACCATTCCCCCTGGACCAGAATGAAAACTCAGAATGAAAACAGAAGAGACTATTTTCACTTGACAGAGATGGTTTTCTGTTTTCCATCAGAGTACACAGATCAGCGCTGCAGCTGGTGTTCCAGCGTGACAGTTCGACAGAAGCTGGTCGCTATACCAGCTTCTGTTAAACAGAGGGGTACACAAAGACCAAAAGTGATGTGGTTCAGCATGATCAGGTATATCCGGCTTTACTTTTAAGGCTGACTCACTCCTGGTACCTACCTGACAATAAGCCACTGCTTTAGCATTGTCTGATAGCACCCTGATCGGGTGTCCCTGAAGAAGGGGGTCCAGTGATGCAAGTTCCAATATGCTAATAGGGAAATGAGAAATTGGAACCATTCTCCCCAGCCTGAGGTGCTGGTATTTTATTCTACATGCAATGACTTTTTCATTTCCAAGCCTCAATTGGAAATCCACTAAGCTAGAAGTTCTCTGATTGACTGGAAAGAAGCACAGGAACAATTGGGAGAAGGATTGTCTCTGTTCCAGGCCAACAGAATGCTGTGTTGAAGAAGCCTTGAGGGGAAGAAAGCAAAAGAAACTGCCTTGAATGAGGATACCATAAGGCCCATGGAGAATCACATTCAGGGGTGTCTTTTCGATCTTTAGGTCTGAGCATGTGATCTTAGTGAGGCAAGTTTGTTTTAGAAACAAAGGAACATTTTTGCCTGGGGCCATGTCCAGATCAAGTCCTAAGTATTCTAAACAAAGGGAGGGCTGAATGGCAGACTTGACTATCCACCCAAAAATCTATAGAATCTGGATAGTCCTTTGGAAATTTGCAGACCATTTTGCGGTAGAATCCTTGAGAAAGTTGTCTAGGGAACCTGTGATGTGGATGCACAGAGTTAAGAGGTCGAGTAGGGGTCCACCTTTGTAAGCATAGGATAAGCCAAATGACAGTGCGACAAATTGGAAGAGTTTGTCTCGTAGATTATGTAAGCAGTAGACAGTGCAGAAAAGTGCAGATGAGGAGGGTAAATTGGATTATGTAGGTAGACATCTTGAATGCCAGATATTCACATTTTCTCAGAGGCAATTACTGACTTTTTGCGGATGCCATTAGGGATTTTAGGTCAGAATAGGACGAATATCTCCACTATTTTGGTACCATAAACAGGGTTGAATAAAATCCTTTGAAGTTGTTCTCTAGAGGGAAAGGAATGACCACTCCCCGAGACAAAAGATGGTTTAGGGTGTTCTGCAAATTTGTGTCTTTGGCCACATATTTGCTGGCGAAAAAGAACAAAATGGTAAAGGGGTAGAGTTTTTAAATATTCTGCACCCTTTTAAAACAGACTGAACCCATAGGCCTGGGACATCCAACTCAGAGGAATGCAAACTGAAGCAGACATCTCCCCACTCTTAAGAATGTGAGTGCCTCTTAGTGAAGAAGGCATTGGGCTACTCACTCCAGTTTATAGCACCATTATATCAGTGCATGAAGCTTTGGCGATTCCCCAATATGGCTCCACATGCCGTATCACAGCCCTGCCTTCCTGCGAGTCCGCAGACCGTCTCCCATCTAAAGCAATAGATCACTTAAAGGGTTTGTTAACCCATCTATACAAGACTATGCCAGCCCCTCTATTAGAGGCTGGCATAGCACACTATGTCAGTAGTTTTCAAAAACGAGCGTTCTAAATTCTCAATTTGAGCTGTCTTCAGTCAGTCACATTACTCTGGATGCTTTACAGCTCCAATATTTGCTTCTGTGTAAGGGCTTGTGATCTCCCTCTGACAATAGCCGGGGAGATAACGTGGCCGCTCGTCTCCTCCTCAGATTACACAGCACAAGCACTGTGCAGTGTAATCTACTTTAAGGGACCAGGTGACCTGTGTATATATTTTTTGGGGTTAACAAACACTTGAAAGCTCTGTTGCTGGATGCACTAGATAACCATCCAGATTTTCTAATAAAAAAAACACACACAGACAATTTTTCCAGGGTGCACCATGTTATGTACCAAATATAGAGAACTTACAAAAGCTAAATCATTGTGGAGCCCTCTTGACATGTGAAGGGCTGATTTTGATTCCCCCTATAATTGGCATGTTCATGATTGCCAAACACAGTACTTACCTCCAACAAATGCATCCCCAGCTCCATTTGTGTCTACTATTTTACCCTGGTCAATCTCCAACACTGGGAATGCCACAACTTCATCCACTGAAAAAAAGAAAAAGTTATAGATTACACAGCATATCATAACATGTGAAAAACTTAAAGCGGGAGTTCACCCATTTGTAAAAAAAATTTTTTTATCCCCTTAGCTTCCTGCTCGTTCGGTCTAGGGGAATCGGCTATTTGTATTAAAATATGAGCAGTACTTACCCGTTTTCGAGCTGCATCTTCTTCCGTCGCTTCCGGGTATGGGTCTTCGGGAGTGGGCGTTCCTTCTTGAGTGACAGCCTTCCGAGAGGCTTCCGACGGTCGCATCCGTCGCGTCACTCGTAGCCGAAAGAAGCCGAACGTCGGTGCGGCTCTATACTGCGCCTGCGCACCGACGTTCGGCTTCTTTCGGAAAATCGTGACGCGATGGATGCGACCGTCGGAAGCCTCTCGGAAGACTGTCAATCAAGAAGGAACGCCCATTACCGAAGCCCATACCCGGAAGCGACGGAGAGGATGCATCTCGTAAACGGGTAAGTACTGCACATATTTTAAAATAAATAGCCGATTCCCCTAGTAAAAACAAGCAGGAATCTAAGGGGGAAAAGTGCCCTCTAAGGGTGAACCCCCGCTTTAAGGCCCATCATACAACCCCAATTCCCAAAAAGGTGGGTGCTGTATAAAATCTACATAAAAAACAGAATGCAATGATTTACAGATCTCATAAACCCATATTGTATTCACAATAGAAAACATATCCAATATTTAAATTAAGAAAATATACCAATTTTTATTATTTTTAATTGGTCAAAGGTCTGGACCGCAGGCAGACCAGTGAAGCACCCGGACTCATCTACTATGAAGCCATGTTGTTGTAAGATGCAGTATGAAGTTTAGCTTGGTCCTGCTGAAGTATGCAAGGCCTTCCCTGAAAAATACGCTCTGGACGGGAGCATATGCGGCTCTAAAACTGGGATATCTTTAAGCACTTATGGTGCCTTTCCAGATGTGCAAGCTGCCCATTCCATATGCACTAATGCACCTCCAGAACAATTAAAAGGTGAAGGCTTTTGAATCGAGTGCGGATAACAAGCTGGAAGGTACCCCTCTTTAGACTAGGGGACGCAGTGCCCATAGTGGCCACAATTTTGATATTTTGATTTGTTTCACCACAGAACAGTTTTCCACCATCTTAATGAGTTTTGCCACAGCTGCATTTCTGGACCATGTTCCGATATGGATTCTTGTTTGCTTGGAGCTTTACCTTGCATTTTTGAATGGCACGGCAAACTGTTAACAGACAGTGATTGGTGAACCCTTACCCATCTTTATTTCTTAGACATTTTAAGTTGACTTCAAGATTATCTTACTATACCCACTCATGTTACTGCCCTTTTGCAAATTAATCCAATTAGTTGCAAAGTGTTAATTGAGCTCTTCCTTGTTAGTACCACACTTTGCCAGATTTTTGTTGCACTGTCCCAATTTTTTTTGAGATGTGTTGCTGCCAACAATTTCAAAATTACTGCATTTCTTTTTTTTTTTGTTCTTAAAAATGGGTACATTTTCTCAGTTTAAATGTTTGATATATTTTCTGTTTTCTATTGTGAATAAAATATGGGTTTATGAGATTTTCA
The DNA here is from genome assembly GCF_905171775.1 of Rana temporaria. Taxonomy (NCBI): domain Eukaryota; kingdom Metazoa; phylum Chordata; class Amphibia; order Anura; family Ranidae; genus Rana; species Rana temporaria. The sequence goes on from NC_053496.1 coordinate 124,931,996, forward strand.
AATAATTGCATTCTGTTTTTATGTAGATTGTCACACAGAGTCCCATTTTTTTTTTAAATTGGGATTGTATATACGAGAAGCAATGCAAAAATATGTAAAAAAATTAATCAAAACATTTTAAAAGGGAACATGAATTATAAATGGTAACTCATGCATTTTCAATATTGCTGATCAAGATGCATTATACAACGGCTTTCATTTTTTGTTGTTGCAAAGAGTAAAAAAGGTGAGATCCTGCGTTTTAAGGATAACCGGTATGCACCCCCAATCATTGGAAAATGGGGGGCAGAAAGAGCATCCCCAAAATAAGTACTGTCTCTAAAGCCTTAAGATAAGTGAAGTGCTATGACAGAACCAAAAAAAGTGGTACCCTATTTAACTTCTTCAGCCCCAGATTTTACCCCCTTCCTGACCAGAGCACTCTTTACAATTTGGCACTGCGTCGTTTAAACTGACAAACAAAATTTGCATCCTTTTTTCCCTCACAAATAGAGCTTTATTTTGGTTGCATTTGATCATGTCTGCGGTTTTTATTTTTTGCGCTATAAACAAAAAAAGAGCAACAATATAAAAAATAAATAATTTTGGTAAAAAATAAAATAAAATTGCGTTTATAGATTGTAGATGCTATAACCTTTGTGCAAACCAAACTATGAGAAAGATTTAATGGGAAACTAGTAATTGCGAGGATCTGCGATTTTTTACTTTATTGCGGTGGACAGATCAGACACTTGACACATTTTGGGACCATTGACATTTATACAGCCACCAGAGCTATAAAAATGCACCGATTACTGTGCAAATGTCACTGATAGGAAAGGGGTTAACACTAGGGGGGCGATCAAAGGGTTAACTATGTTCACTAGTTAGTGTTTCTAACTGTATGGGGGAGGAGACTTATCGTTGCTCTCGAGCACAGGATCGCGGGTGACCGGCGGCGATCACACCTACCATCCATGTGCATTGGTTCCCCCACCGTGCCGCTGGCATGCGCCTCTTAAAAGGGAACATACGCATACCTTGTTTTCGGCAGCCGTGCCATTCTGCCGACGTATATCGGCGTGAGCCGATTGGCAAGTGGTTAAAGCACTGGTGCCAGACAAAGGATCAGATGTAACGCGGTATTAAATCCAAAAGTAAAAAATTTATTATAGTCACGCTTACCAAGTCTTAGATGTGGTCGCTGCATTAGTTTTCTTTTTAGGCTTTTTTTCCCTATATTTTCCCTTGGTGATCTGGCAAGCAAATCTGTTTAACAGAACAAGCTGTAATGCAGATGTAGCAATTACAGTGTTGAGACAAAACCTTTACTACAGACAGGGATTTATGTAAGCCAAAAAGAAAAAAAATTGCTTATAAAGTGTTAGCTGGAGTTCAGTTTCAATTATTCGTGTACCGATGGTGTGTTACTGGTCAGTTCACAATATTAAAACAGGGGGGGAGGGGGAATGCCAAAACAGAGGGGAAAAAGCCTAAACAAAGAAAGCCAATGCAGCCACCACATCTAATAATTGCTAAACTGCAATACATTCAATTTTTGGTTTTGGTTTTTCTTACCTACAGAGGTAGATACTCATGGGGCAGAAAAAAAATAGCCCACCTGATCCCATAACAAGACAGGTAGGTCGCATGCAAAACCCTGTTCAAGGTCAGCACCCTTTACTGGGCATTAAAGAAGCCCACTTTCAGCACAGGGTTGGTCACCCTTTCAAAGCACCTCTAAAGGCTGTACCGACACAAGACTTAGAATGGTGGTAAAAAAATAAACACATGGTTCATCAAATTTGCCCCTTTTTAAACTGTTTCGCTTTTTTGTTTTAGGCATAACCTAGGTTTGTCTGACGCATGTTTAAAATTGACTGACCACCTATTGGACTACGTATGCTGCAAGTCTGGTCCAAGCTTTAACGACTGTTTCAGTAAAATACTTTCCAAGTTTATTTTTGAGCTTTGCTTCTGCTAGTTTGAAGCGATGTTCCAATGTTCTTGATCTTGGCTTTATACTGGCAATATAGTTCTGCTGAGTCTTATTCAACTTTGCAAGGGTTCAATCATGCTCCGCCTTTCCTCAAGATCGTACACAGTTCATGCAGTCTCTCCTGAGATGTTTTTTTCCCCTTAAACCATTTTTGTTGCCCCTCGCTGAGAGGCCGAGATAGATGCCGATCAAAGCATCATGGTGGATCTCTGACTGAGAGAACAAAGTGCGCTTCGGTAATCCATAGGCGTAGGGCCAAAGCTTTTCTTTGGCCATACTTCTCTTCTGAAACACAGGAGTGTATGCACTTGTGTTAATGTCAGGATTTACCAAGATACCACCAGATTGGCAGCTGGCTCAGTCTTTTAATGCTTTACTGAGAGCCTGAGCCAGCCGCACCCACCATCTCCAGCCTTACCCTCCAGTGAGCGCTGGAAGGGCAGAGTAGACGGACAATTTGCCGCTCTTTGCTCAGTGAAGATCAAGAACTGATAGATCATGTGATCGCTCAGTTCTCAGGCTTAGAGCAGGCGGAGAGACAGCATCACACCATTGCTGCAGTAGGGAGATGAAAATGAAAGTTTGTGTTTTTATTATGCCCACATTTCTCCTTTAACACTTACTAAACTTTACCAAACCTTTCCACCAATAACTGCTCATGAAGCTATGTGGTAAACACAGGACGGAACACAGCAGAACAGAAACTAATGCTTTACTCCTACTTTAATGCTTACAGACAGCTCTGTAGCTTGATTAGCAGCAAACTACAACACTTCTAGCAGAAACCACTGTGTAACGGTGTTCAATACAGACTTTATGTTCCAGCCACAACACATAACAAATGTATATACAAACACACTACCCCCACATGTTATATGTTTACTACGGTAGTAGTGGTCCCTTCTCTGCTTTCTATGTTGTGCAGCAACCAGTTGGGAATTTTTGAAAGCAGCTGGCCTGTCAGAACACAGTGAATTTCAGGGCAAAGCAAGATGGGGAGCTGAGAGGTGCCAGGACAGCCCCACTCGTTATGGGCACTGCTCTGTTCATTATCATGTCAATGGAGTCTGAGCCGACCAGACAAAGAAGGGTTATGAGAGCCTCCCAGAGCATCCTGACTCAATCAAGCGACAATATTTCTTACAAGAGCATCTGTAACACAGAACCGATTATGTGGGGCCTGCTTAGGGTTGTTCTGAAGGGATGTGGATATTTGAGCAGGTCGACAAGTAAAAAACAGCAAGGAAGTATAGCGATGACTTTGGTTCACAGAACAAAGGATCATTTTAGCCTCATCATATTCATTTGCAGAAGAGTCCATTATTGCCAAATTTCATTCGCTTGTTTCCATGTTCTGGACAGGCATTTTAACAGCAATTCCAATTAGGCCTCATTCACACAAGGCGGATCCGTTGCCACAGAGTCCACCAGCTTAGCGGGAGGTCTCTCTGTTAATCTCCGCTGAGTCGGCGGATGACAGGTCCCTCTCTGCTCACTGAGCAGAGAGGGGCTTGTCGAGCGCCGCCGATTTCTACGGAGAGATCGGACGAAAACTAACAGCATGTCCGTTTTCATCAAAGCTCACCCGATCGTATCGTCATACGTCTGATTTTAGTGGATTGGATGTCAGCGGACATTGTCACCGCATCTGTCGCTCCATAGATTTACATGGAGCGCCCGCTCAGGTCCGTTGAAAAAACTGACAGGCGGACCTGAATGGTCCGCCCGTGTGAAAGGGGCCTTATATTAAAAGTGTATGAAATTGTAATGGCACACACTGGATTACATTGGGAACATTGGTAAGGAAATTTCCTTTTAATAAAAGGTTCACTACAAATGCATACGTTTACATGTAGCATTAGGATTTGAAGCAAGCCTCAGGTTCCACAACAAAGAAACTATGTTTTTTCCTGAGGGCAGCAAATTTATTTGGAAGTAGTGATCTGTGCCCCAGAGAACCCCTAATCCAAATTGTATACAGTACTCCTAGTAATCCCTGGTGATGGTTGTGTGCTTCTAGTACAAGCAATGTCCTGGGTCTAGGGAGGCAACCTGGGAGGATTAAAGTGGTTCTAAAGTCAAATACTTTTTTTTAACTTAAAGTTGTAAAGGCAGAAGGTTTTTTATCTTAAAGCATTCTATGCATCAAGATAAAAAATCTTGTGTGTAGCAGCCTCCCCAGCACCCCCCTAATCACTTACATGAGCCCCATCTCTCCAGTGATGTCCACAAATGTCTAAGCCATCCAGGACACTCCTCCTGATTGGCTGAGACACAGCAGCGGCGCTTTTGGCTCCTGTACCTGTCAAAGTCAGTCAGCCAATCAAGGGATAGAGGGGGTGGGGCAAGGGCTCCGTGTCTGAATAGACACACGAAGCTGCGACTTGGCCCCAGTGCCCCCAAAGGAAGCCGACGACTCAATGGGATGAAGGGGGCAGGAGCAGCAAAGAGGGACCCAAGAAGAGGATCAGGGCTGCTCTGCACAAAACCAACTGCATAGAGGAGGTAGGTATAATTTTTATTTTTAAACAAAGACTTTACAACCACTCTAATGCATAGCTGTTTCCACCCCCCACTCTCCTAAATACTTACCCGAGCTCTGTATCGATCCCACACTGTGCTTGTCTGTAGGTTTTTTACTATCCACTCTCTCACAGGCTTGGCTGAGAGCAGCGGAAGCCATTGTATAGCCATTATATACACTTCATATTCCTGATATGCATCTGCTGTACCATGTACTTGTATGACAAAGTATCTGTATTGCTTCCTTTATGTAAAATCCCTAATGTTCTTGCCACTACATCTGCTTTCCCATTAAAAACGGACCACACCAAGCAGAGAGCACATTGTGGTCAGTTCTCTAGCTATGCTGGGAACTCGGTATGCTCTTGGCATTGACTGGACGTGACATGCTTTCGCTGCACAGACATTCACTGGGAAGCTCAGTGTGCTGTTTCTTTTCGCTCAAGCTCTTATGCGGCTGAGAACAGAGGGCATGCGATACGTGAAAAGGCATTTAATTTTTTTTTCTTCTATCGATTGAAAAAAGTTTTGCCTTTCATTTCCTTTTTTAACTGAATGGTTTGTTTTATAAGGTGATGGTTTACAAATCACTTACATTTCTAAATACAAATATTACCAGGCATGGTGTGATGCCTCTTAACATTATTTTGGCTACTGTAGTTCATGTTAAAATTCAACTCGGGGAAGCAGCTAAATACACCAGATAAATATATGGGAGAGGTATTCACTGCAAAAGAACTTAAAATATTCAGTCTGTTTTGTGATCCAGATATAGCCACACCCACCATTCCATGGCATAGAGCAGCATAGCTTGGTCAAGGACATCTGGGTCAAAATACAGTTCCAACCCACTGTCTTGTTGGCAGGACAGCAGCAACACACCAAGGAGATCCCGCACCTTTTTTTTGCAGACTTGTTCCCCGTCAGTCAATTTTGGTGTACAGGATGCTAATAGAGACCAATTTATTTACCTACACTAGTTGCCTACATGTTACTACATACCTGTATTAACTGGTGTTTTTTTTATCTATTCAACCTCAAGTTAATTTATATAGGTTTCTAGAACAAGACTGGAGTGGTAAATATTTAAACCTGTTGTCCATACTAGGAAAATAATTGGTTTCAATATATACATCATATAGGACTGTAAAATTGCAGAAGCCCAGAAACAGCTGGTAATCCACTTCACTATTTGTAATAAGTATGACAATGGAGAACCTGCAAGAATGTATGGAAAGGATAGATCGAAACAGATGAAATCTGATACTTGCCTAACAGAACTAAAAGCAAAAAGTCAATTAAGGCAATGTTCATTGTATACAAACTCAACAGAGAGAAGAGTTTTTTCTTATCAGCCGACTTCATTCTGATGTGCTATTTAAGCAGACTAAGTCTAGTATTTTTTGGGGATACAGCAATGTGTAGTTGGTGTGTACCCCATTACCTGATCTCTTCTCCATTCCAGTTCATCTTATTAAAATACCACAATGCATCGCAACCTGTGAATGGGTGGTGGAATGACAGGATTCCACCACCCATTCACAGAACACGTTGCATTGTGGGATTTAGTATGATTTTATAGCACTGGAAATAGCCACGAAGGATGGTATACGATGGCTGTGAGGAGGCAGAGGGGAATTGTATATCAAGCAGACACCCCCAAATAAAGTTGAGATAAACGATTGTGTACGGTGCTATAGAAAAAAACAAACAAAAAAATAAATAAAAACACTTCTGTCAGCATGTTCCTACATCAGGGCAAGGACTTTTTAAACGCAAAACGGTGCCATTTTTTTTTTGTTCAATATACTTCAATGGATAAGCTGCAGAAAAGCATGTAATGTGTTTTGTAATCTTCCCAATTTTTTTTTTTTAAATTCTATTTTTTTTTTTTTTAAGGTCATTATCCGATTAATCGAAACAATAAATCGGCCAACTAATCGATTATGAAAATAATCGTTAGTTGCAGCCCTAAGTAAATCTAAAGGAAAATTTGACAAGAAAATTGTATAATGTATGGACAGCGTAAGAGGCTGCTTCATTCAAAGTAGAGAAAAAGAAAATGGGTAGAAAAAAGTTCAGTTGTCCGAAACGACCAATCAGGATTCTGGCTTTATTTTTTTCCCCCCCAATAAAATGAAAGGTAAAACCCGACTGGCTGCAAACATGAAAAACCATCACCTTTGTCTCATTTTCTTGTCTCCTATTTAAATAATACAGTCCCTAGGAGAAAGCTGGGAAGCCACTTATAAGAAATGGAAGAAACACATACTTGTTAATCTTGCCAATTCTTTATTTAAACCAGGTCTAGACAAACAAAGAACTCTGCGACTGTTTTAAACATTATGATATATTTCACAAAACTACAGGAAGAAAATATGGTAGTTGTACTCAATTGTATGTTTTTTTACGTTTCTTTTTCCAGGTACATTGGGCACAAAGAAACAGGCCAACTATGTATAAATTTGATCCTGCAAGATCATCTTAGTTATCGCACATCTTTCCCTCTATAGTCTTTGTTATAGTGAATGAGTAATCAGATAGATACTACCCCTTACTCATTCACATAGGCAAAGGAGTGTATATCTGTTAATCTTAAAAGGTGGTTTTCAGATTCTGATGGGTTCCCCGTCTGCAGACCCCCACAACCACCGGGCCAGGGTTGTGATAAAGCGGCCCTTGTTCTTATCAACCTGGGGACAAGGTGCTTTGCCAGGGAACTGTTGAGGGATGTGGCCTGATGAGATTCAAGAAAAGGGGTGCACGCATGCCTCCTTTTTCTGACCGGGCTGCATGCTTGTAAAAAGGATAGAGATTTTTTTGGGGGAAACCCCACGCTGCTTAATTTTAAATATTTTGCTGAGGTATTCCATTTTAAAGGCATAGTAAACCCATTTTTTAAGCTACATTTTGATCTAGGGGTTTTCCTTCCAGATCCATTCCACATCTTTCAAGATAAGGGTCTTGGATGCAATTTGGGTGCAAAAAGACTGCACAATGCTCATTAATAAATGAACTTAAAAATGCAGAGTAACATACATAAAAATGCATAAAGCTACAAAGGGACTACACATAGGCATTTTCAATGAATCACAGAGAGTCTATTTGCAGTATGGTGTGAAAAGACCCTTCCTGATGGAACATTGTATCACATTCACACTAGCCAGTATAGAAACACAATGTTTGTACATGTGAGCAGCTGTCCCTGTGAGCTCCGGCAGGGAGTAGTGCAATACAGGTCCCAATGCATTCACACTGCTTGCTGTTCTTTCCTTTCTAACTTTATCTGAAGTGTCACATAGTAACACTTCATTCATGTATTTGAACAGCAGCACAATGCCATTTAGTATGCAGCAAAAATATGCAGACATGATGCACATCACACCAGCGGTGTGTTGTGAACAGGGTATATAGAAACAATTGTCTATGTACCCTAGTGGTGAGCCACCTTTATCCAGTGCAGAGCAGCGCAAGTCACCACATATAATGTGAACAAGACGTTGGGAATTATGTCCATAAGTAATCATTTGTAGAGAGGTTTTCAATTTTATTACTGAACTGTTGAAAGTTTTCTGTATTGAATTTCACTCCTATATGGGGCCTAAAAATCGCACTTTTGATTCTTCTAGTATTCATTTGGTCGAAAAACAAACAATAGATGACAAAATGCATCTTTAATTAAGGTGCCCCACTGTGAATAAAACAGTGTCTTTCACAATAAAGAAATAAAACCTGCAAATTTAAAAAAAATTGCTAGCAGATATGGATATATGGTGCAAAAGTATTTAACAAAAAATCTCTTCCCCTGCCTGCCGCCAACTTTTAACCAATTTGATAGCCATGTGCATCTCGGCATACAATTCTGGTGTCTTTACAGTACTGGAATGTAGCAGCTCCAGTGCACATGCGTGGAATTTACATCCTTGTGGTCAATTAAATTGGTCAATCGTAGAAAACTACCAGAAGAACCAGCAATGGAGCAATGTGAACATCACATCACTGGGTAAGGGCGCTTTGCAAGGTGAATGTGCCACAATTTCAAATATGCTGTGCATTCTTTCACAAAATAGTTAAAACCCACCATGATTCAGACTTAAAGATTTGCTTTAATGGCTCATTCACACCAGCCTCGTAGAGCCGTGTTGCCCAACACACTGCCAATGCTTAAACAGGAAAATGTACCTTTTGGCAAATTTGTTCATACACGGCATCACAAAAAACTGTATGGCGCAGGGTTTAAAGTATTGGGGTATCTGGGTTATATTCGCCAAATAACCAACATTGGTAAATGTCTTTAATATATGACCTTTTTAAAGCGGTTGTAAACTGTATAAGCAAAAGGCATTACGTGTCAGTATGCATTGCATACCAGCACATTATGTGAAGCTTGCCTAGAAAAAACAAAGCTCTCCAGTGATGCGACGTCATCGGTGGAGACCACATCCATCTTCACCCGATCTTCCTTCCGGGTGTGTGACTGGCCTGAGCCGCAATGACGTCACTCCCGCTAGTCACGGCACGTGGGAGCTGCTGGTCACGGCACGTGGGAGCTGCTGGTCACGGCACAGGGCTCTAAATAAAAGGCATAAGCTGTTGTTTCTTCAGAGCGCATGCACCAGTGATTTAACTGGCTGCATGTACAGTAAATATCTCCTAAACGATGCATGTTTAGGAGATATTTACACTACCTATAGGTAAGCCTTATTATAGAAAGAATCAGTAAGTGCCGCCCTAAGTGTAGTATTAAGATGTACAAATAATTCACAAGATTAGAAGCACTCACAGAAGTTTTAAAATGTGCTCATTTGGTGCTTAAGGGAGCCTATCCTATCTCACGGGTATCGCGCTGCTTGTGGGTACCTACCTGCAGATCTGCAACATCTACACCGGTGGTCCCCGCAAGCAGCATGATGCCTGCGACATAGATGGGATAGGCCCCCTCAAGCACCAGATGAACATATTTTACACCTTGCCTTTGTCATCCTTTTCTTCAGAGCAAATTTGTCAGGACCTTGTAATATTAATCTGAACGTACAACAAAAGGATACATCAACAAAGGCTACCGTTTGCGGTAATGCGCTGTTGGTTTTAGCGGCACTTTACTGCTGTTATAGCCACGCTATTGGGCCGCTAGTGGGGAGCTTTTAACCCTCGGTAGCGGCTGAGGAAATGGTTAACAGCTGCCAAAGCGTTTTGCAGGCGCTTCATTCCAATGGGCAGGCGCGGTGTATACACCACTCTCGCACCGCCCCAAAGATGCTGCTTGCAGGACTTTCACACTGAGGCTGCAGAAATGGCAGGTTACGGGCACTTTTCAGGCGCTATTTCTAGTGCCAAAAAACATTTAGTATGAAAGTAGCCTTAGTGAAAAAGGATTGCCAAAACTAGTTGATTCAGTAATATGAGCAGCTCATTTCTAAGCAAATTCTAAATGTACCATATTATTTGAGTTAATGCCCCATTTGTTCCTTTATGAGACGGAAAGTCTCAATTGCCAATATGGTGGCTTTGGAGGTAGAGAGTAGATGAAGTCAAGCTCTGCATTAACAAGAAGAAATGAGGGCTACAGTGTAGATCAGTTGTCTATTTCTGGGTCAGCCAAGTGTTTATTGAAGATAATATCTGCTAATAGTTTTTTTTTTTCATCCTATGGAAACTTTTTAGATCAGCCAATGCTTGCACGTGAAACATACAACAAAAAGGTATACTTCTTTTAGCATACAAAATAAAACAATAAGCTATTAGATACAAAACTATTTAAAACGGTGGTTCACCCTCCATAACAACATTTTAGCATAAAATTAAGCATAGTAGCGCGAGCTACAGTATGCCTGTATTTATTTTTTTTTAGCCCCGTACTTACTGTGCAATGCTATATTGAAGATTCTGACTCCCCGCGGGGAATGGGCGTTCCTATCCAGAGGGAAGGTGATTGACGGCCGGCTCTGGCATGTCACGCTCCCCGAAGACAGCCGGAGTAGGTCTCGGCTCTTCACGGCGCCTGCGCACAGACTATGCGCAGGCGCCGTGAAGAGCCAAGTCCTATTTCGGCTATTTCCGGAGAAGCGTGACGCGCCAGAGCCGGCCGTCAATCACCTTCCCTCTGGATAGGAACACCCATTCCCCGCGGGGAGTCGGAATCTTCAATATAGCATTGCACAGTGAGTACGGGGCTAAAAAAAATAAATACAGGCATACTGTAGCTCGCGCTACTATGCTTAATTTTATGCTAGAAGAATTTTTTTTTTTTTTTTTTTTTTATAGGGTGAACCCCCTCTTTAACATTTCAGAATATGCCCTTGTTAAAAGAATACTATTGAGGCTCTTGTTACCATACCTGTATCACTTCCTATTGTCAAAATAAACTGTTTAGCTAGCATTTACTTTTATTAGGTCTATTATGGGCAGTCTCAGCCTGACATGATTTGCAACAAAACTGTACATTTAATTAGAAGCAGGGGAAATCCCAGACAGACATTTTACTGTAGCAATTAAAATCCTAATTATCCAATCTGAAATGGATCCTGGTTTCTTACAATTAATTAGAAACAAGAAAGCAGTCTCAAATTAGGTGGAGCAAACATTCCCCACGGTGAGTTCACTTCAAGATCACGGCAGCTATGTGGTTCTATTTTTAATGCTCAAACACAAATAGAACCTATGCTGGAAAGGAAACGCATTCTTCCATATTGAATCTGTTATCTGCAACTTAAAAAGGAAGTTTGCCCAAATTTTTTTTTGGCTTTACAATAGCAAGTGTACTCTTGTGACCCTAGAGTCAGCAGGTATTAGGCTATTGCCTGCTGTAAGCTGGCTGGGCAGAGCTGCACCAGGCTCTGGAAGAAACCGGACGTCACGGTCAGGTTTCACCTACACTCATCTCTAGTGGGCAGCCACTGACAGCCATTGTTCTCCACTGTGAACAGACCAAGTTTACTGATCAGTGGCCAGTAGGGTTGCCACCTCATCCCTTTAAAACAGAACACATATGAATTACACAGGTTCTGTGGCTAATTAAGGTGGTAATTAGACTAATTTGGTGCATTACCTGCATTAAATTAGCCTCAGAACCTGTGTAATTCATATGTGTTCTGTTTTAAAGGGATGAGGTGGCAACCCTAGTGGCCAGATGGTAGCAGCGTTTTGGAATTTAAAAAGGTTTGTGATGGTGATGTCAGCAAATCCAAAAACAACCTTTGTCCATTCCAGCTCAAGTAGGCTTTGAAAGAATGTAAATAACAAGCATGGTACTTCCATCTTCCTTATGTTACTGTGTCACACTTAAAAAAAAAACAATCAGAACAAAAAATTGTGAATAACTTGTCCCTTCTGTTGAAGATTCTTGCTCTCATGAAGAGCTACACTTGCTGAAAAATCGACAGCATACAATATTTATAAAGTGTTGACTTCCTAGCTCCCATGTATTTGTTCAATCAAATCTTGGACATCTGACAGTGCATTCGGAAAGTATTCACAACGCTTCACATTTTCCACATTTTGTTATGTTACAGCCTTATTTCAAAATAGATTCAATTCATTATTTTTCTCAAAATTCTACAAACAATACCCCATTATAAAGATTGAAATCTTCACAAATTTGTTAAAAATAAAAAAAAATCCCATGTACGCAAGTATTCACAGCCTTTGTCATGACACTCAAAATTGAGCTCATGCATCCTGTTTCCACTGATCATCCTTAAAATGTTTCTACAACTTGATTGGAGTTCACCTGTGGTAAATTCAGTTGATAGGACATGATTTGGAAAGGCTTGGAAAGGCACATACCTGTCTATATAAGGTCCCACTGTTAACAGTGCATGTCAGAGCACAGACCAAGCCGTGTAGTCCAGAGAACACTCTGTAGACCTCAGATAGGGTTCTATTGAGGCACAGATCTGGGGAAGGGTACAGAAATATTTCTGCAGCATTGAAGGTCCCAATGAGCACAGTGGCCTCCATCATCTGTAAATGGAAGAAATTTGGAACCCGCCAGGACTCTTCCTAGAGTGGGGCGTATGGCTAAACTGAGAGATCAGGGGAGAAGGGCCTTAGTCTGGGAGCTGACCAAGAACACAACCCCATGGTCACTCTGACAGAGCTCCAGCTTTTCTCTGTGGAGAGAGGAGAACCTTTCAGAAGAACAACCATCTCTGCAGCACTCCACCAATCAGGCCTGTATGGTAGAGAGGCCACACGAAAGCTCCTCAGTAAAAAGGCACATGACATCCCAGCTGGAATTTGTCAAAAGGCACTTGAAGGACTCTCAGACCATAACAAAATTCTCTGGTCTGATGAATCAAAGATTGAACTCTTTGGCCTGAATGGCAAGCGTTATGTCTGAAGGAAATCAGGCACCGCTTATCACATGGTCAATATCATTTCAAACAAACTTATTTCACGTTGTCATTATGGGGTATTGTTTTTAGAATTTTGAGGAAAATGAATTTAATCCATTTTGGAATAAGGCTGTAACAAAAAGCATAGCGCTGTGAATAAAAATGTACTTGTAAAAATTTCAACTAAATTCATATGTGCACAAAAACATATTACAATAAGCCACTAAACTGTTTGAAAGAGGATGAGCCTCCCTAATCTGAAGGAATATTACTGGGCATCAGTAATAGGTCTACTTGATTCTCCCATAAATTTGCATACTGTGTTGCTGGAGTTACAGCAAGTATTGCTTCTGTACACTGTATACATTTTGTACAAATGGATTTGTTTGAGTATAAAAATACAAAGTGACCTGAGTAACTGAAATTTATGTTGTGTACAATAGATGAAAGATGCAGATTACAGAACACCAATCACATTTTTGTAAACTGCTCCCAATATTATCAACAGCTCTAAAGATGAAAAGATTTCTAGCAATATGATACACACAACAAGGACACACTTGTCCCAAATTGACTGCTTGCAAAAATGGGTTCAGGGAACTACTGAACTGTGAGGACTACCAATATAAATCTACTTATCAGCACAAATTCTCTAGTGTTCAGAAACAGCCCAGCAGCAATAACAGTTTAATAAAAAGTGAAAAAACCTTTAGTACATTTATTACTAAGAATTGTTAACTGCAGTGTGCTTACATAGCAAGATTAGCGCAAGGAAAAAAGTTCAGCCCCGGCACGATCAAGTGTGGTTCTGTCAGATTCTGGGAAACAGCCCATGATGTACAACATGACTAAAGAAAGAGGGGGTAGTGCCCTTATGAAATCAATAAACCTACCTGTTGCCATGATGGTATCCTCATGTCCTTGTGTAAATACAACCACCCTTGGCCTTTTCGCGTTCACCTTTGGAAGAGCCTGAGCCTTTCTGGCAATCTCCTTGATATCTTCAGTCTAGGGAAGAACAGAACATTAAAATGTAAATACATATGGCAAAGATAGACTCTAACACACTTTAGATTTTAGACACTATATTTGTTGCTCTTGATCGTACGAAAGGAAAAAATAGTAATATTCTCAGAAAGATTTATGAACCCAATACTGCATTATGGACTTATTCATTTTTGCTTTTTAGCGCAAAATAACTTTTTGCACGGATGCTATCCTAAGCACAGCACAGGCACTTTATTGCCGATTATAGATTTTTGCATAGGGTGCAAGTTTGAGGATTCCAGTGTTATATGAATTTATTCACCAATAAGGTATAGCAACCATATATTCACTAATAAGCTGTTCCCCCAATTATTTTGATTTTTTTGCCCATTTGCACACTTAACCACATATTAGCCAGCTCACTTATTGCAAGTGCACTTAATAAGGGACATACACCACTCCTTTTAAAGATTTTTTTGCAGACTCCACAAAGGTCACAGTCTCAGTGGGGGCATGAGCTTAATGAACACTTTTTTTTTTTTTTACACACACACACACACACACACACACACACATATCCATAGCACAGAACTTTTTCTTTTGTCTGGCCCATTTATCATTATGTTTCCAAGTCTTGTGAAGGAGCAACCTAACCAATAACAGGGCATGATTGAAGAGTTTCACTTGACTGGACAGAAGAATTGAGTGATCCAAAGATTGAATCTGCTTATTCAATGGATTTAAGAGATCTGGAATGAAATTGGGCAAAGGGAGCCAGAAACGTAATTCAGAAGTTAAGAGGTGTCATTGTGAACTGAAGGTCTGAGAGTTGAAACTTAGGGTGGCAATCTTTTCCCGAGAGAGGAAGATTCTTGCCTGGGCCATGTCAAAAGATTAGATCTAGGTACTCCAGATGACATGTGGGTTGACTTAGGAAAGTTGATCAAGCCAAAAGGTTGAAATGATCTGGATGGTTCTTTAATTGTGGGCAAGGATCCTGGCTGAGGAGCCATACAGCAAGAGGTCATCCAGGTAACCATTTTCATGAATGCCCTGGGTTTAAAGTAGTAGAAGCAAGGCAAGCACTTTTGTGAACACTTTGTGTGCAGAGGAGAGCCCTCCCTTTGGCCTGAAGATGGCAGATTTTAAGGGAAAAAAACAAGAAGGGAACAGGGATAGCAGCTATTTTTACCTCTATGAGTATGAAATGAGATTAAATCCAGAGGTCAGGGACGTCTTGGATCCAGAATAGAAAAAACGCCAAACGTCAGATTCTTGAGGATTGTCAAATTACATTTTCAAGAGCACAACATAAAACAATAGGGCTGAAGATATCAGCTGTAATTGTTCTAGGAGAGGAGGTTCTTCAGAGACAAGCGCTACTAGTCTCTGTTCATTTGTTAGTCCCCGGAGTTACATATATCTGACTTGCATACCATTAATCCTTCGAGTACTGCACATTTGTTACATAAAGTTAACTTCATTTTAATTTTAAGTGATGGTAAAACTATGTGACTGTTTAAGGATAAGTCCACCTGCTTTTAGGGTAGAACATGTAACATGTTCACCCCCTGCTGCTCCCTCACCCTGTGACAGCAGTACGGGGAGCAGTTTCCCATACTAGCTGTCACTTTTTGAAACCAGTGCAGCTGAGTCGGGGCTCAGCACACAGTTTATGAATAAACTACAAGCCCCTACCACCTTTTGTGGCAGTCAGCTTGTAGTTCTCAATGAACTACCACGGCGCTATTGAGTGCTATTGTAGTTGAGTCTGTCAGTGTGAAACTGCCTGGTCGTACGATGTATGGGGAAGACAGCTCACACTGACAGTCTGCAAGAGAGCTGCATGGCATCAGCGATCTACTAATCGCTGATGCAATTCTTTCCAGGCTCCTAAAAAAAAGTAAATACACATTTTTTTACCTGCATAAAATTGTGCGTTGTGCATTTATTATAATTTGTTTATCCATTAAAGTGATTGTAAAGTCTTATTTTTTGTAACAAACATGTTATACTTGCCTGCCCTGTGCAGTGGTTTTGCACGGAGCAGCCCAGATCCTCCTTCTCAGGTCTCTTCCTCCTGTTGAGTGCCCCCACAGCAAGCAGCTTGCTATGGAGGCACCCGAGCCAAGCCTCAGCTACCTGTGTTTTATCAGACAAGGAGCCTAGCCCTGCTCCCTCTCTCCAATTGGCTAACTGACTGACAGCAGCGGTAGCCAATGGCGCCACGTTGCTGGTTCTAGAGAGATCTCAGGTAAGTCTTAGGGGAGCTGCTGCTTTTTATCTTGATGCATAGAATGCATCAAGATAAAAAAAAACCTTCTGCTTTTACAACCACTTTAAGCTGACGTGTAAAACAGTCTATAAAGAGGGTTAACATTACTGTAATAGGGCATTTAAATCTTGCGAAGACTCTTGGCAGTGTGCAATAATAGAAAGGCAACAGCAGGTTCATCTCATAGCAAAGGAACTTCATCATACGTGGGTGTCACTGTGCCAAGATGATTGGAGAACGGAGTGTCAAGAAGCTGGAAGAGCATTAACGCTGAAGTATTCAAGATTTACCATAGCAACAGCAGCGAGCATCAATCAATGTCCAAAACATGAAATCCTGTTATAAGCTACGACAACATAAAAATCCTAACCTTTCTGTTTGTACATAAGGTTTAGTAATACTAAAGAATATAAAATGTGTGGTTTACAAATACCTCAAATCCTTGTTCCCTGGCAAACGTAGCAGCTTCCTGAAATTTAGAAAAAAGATTTAGGTAAAGGAACAGATTTCTTACATAGTTTAACCGCTGTATTCATTATATTATGGACATTTATTTTTATATATTATATATAAAAACTTGTTAACTTGAAAGTTCATGATTTTTATTCCACAGGTTAACAAAAACATTAGAAATATAAGATGAGAACTGCATAAGATTTAATTTTGTGGTTTGACCGAGACAGCACATTTTATATATGAATACAAAGTTATTGTTCTACATAAATCAAATGCACCTGTGCAGATTTCTCCATACACATATTGATTTACAACATACTGATTTAAATTCATTCAAGTATTTCAACCCCAATTACACACCTGGAATCCCCCTCCCCCAAAAAAAATATACATACCTTTTTATATGCAGACTTCAAGCTGGTCCAGCGAGGTGACACAAGTCTCCTCTGACAGCAACATGTGGCAGGCATTCTTCTAGGACTGATCGGCGCTTATGTAATGAAGTATCAGCCCAGGAGTACCAAGAGGCTAGTCTGCATAATGATGTGTTGTTGGTGGGGTGGGGGCTTGGTTAAAAAGTACAGACTGGGTTTCAAAAAAGATGAGCAGAATGACGATGTACACAAAGGCACACACAGGGAGGGGGGTTCTAAAAATGATTTCTTTAAACTTGGAGAAATAAAATTAAAGTGCTTGTTAACCTATAAAAATAAATCCTGTTCCCTAAACCACATCAATACTGGGCACTTTCGCCCACTTCCTTCCCAGGCCAATTTTCAGGGCTCTCGCATTTTCAATTTTTATCATTTTGTTTGAACAAATAGAGCTTTCTTTTGGTGGTATTTATTCATGACTGCGTTTTTTATTTTTTGCAATATAAATTATCTATTTTAAAAAGATATCAAATAAAATCGAATTTTGTCATAAATTTAGGCCAAAATGTATTCTGCTACATTTGGTAAAAATCTTTGTTAACCACTTAAGACCCGGACCAAAATGCAGGTAAAAGACCAGGCCCCTTTTTGCGATTCGGCACTGCGTCGTTTTAACTGACAATTGCGCGGTCATGCGACGTGGCTCCCAATCAAAATTGGCGTCCTTTTTTTCCCACAAATAGAGCTTTCTTTTGGTGGTATTTGATCACCTTTTATTTTTTGCGCTATAAACAAAAATAGAGCGACAATTTAGAAAAAAAAAATGCAATAATTTTTACTTTTTGCTATAATAAATATCCCCCAAAAATAACATTTTTTTCACCTCAGTTTAGGTCGATAAGTATTCTTCTACCTATTTTTGGTAAAAAAAATAAAAATAAAAAAATCGCAATAAGCGTTTATCGGTTGGTTTGCGCAAAATTTATAGCGATTACAAAATAGGGGATAGTTTTATTGCATTATTATTATTTTTATTACTACTAATGGCGGCGATCAGCGATTTTTTTCGTGACTGACATTATGGCGGACACTTCGGACAATTTTGACACATTTTTGGGACCATTGTCCTTTTCACAGCAAAAAATGCATGGTTTATTGTGAAAATGAGAGTTGCAGTTTGGGAGTTAACCACAGGGGGCGCTGATGGGGTTATGTGTTCCCTGAAGTGTGTTTACAACTGTAGGGGGGTGTGGCTGTAGGTGTCCCCTTATAAAAGGGATGACACGATCGATGTCAGCACCACAGTGAAGAACGAGGAAGCCGTGTTTACACACGGCTCTCCCCGTTCTTCAGCTCCGGGGACCGATCGCGGGACTACAGCGGCGATCAAGTCTGCGAGTCCCGCGGTCCCGGCGCTTCAGACCGGGTCGCGGGCCCGCGCCCCACGGCTGTGTACTAGTATAGGATGTAGCTGTACGTGGATGTGCCCAGCTGTGCCATTCTGCCGACGTATATGTGCAGGAGGCGGTCCTTAAGTGGTTAAAAAAAATAATTGGTTTGTATGATCACAGACATATGAACGCAAATGATCATGGACAGATGTGTGCAGATAATCATTGGGACATACGATTTTACTTTTACATATGTGGGGGACATGCGATTTTACGGGGACATGTGTGTTTTACATTGTGTGTGTTACTAGGCTGGTGATCCGTGTGTAAAAAGCTGTAAACAGCAGCTCATACACACTGATCACCAGCCGGCTGCAGCGATCCACTCTCCTCACCGACAATTGTGTGAGGAGAGAAGAGCCCAGTCGGAGTCTCGGGTCCTGACTGGATAAATAGATAGCAGTGCAGCCATTGGCTCCCACTGCTGTCAACCAAATCCAATGACGTGGGAGCTGGGTGGGGCGGTGCAAAGTCCTGCTGTCTGTCTCAATGGACACAGACAGCAGCATGTCCACATGGGTGCCCCGAGAAAGAGCACTTCTCCGACGGGGAACTCAAGAAGAGCCAGGAGTGCCGCTGAGGGACCCCAGAAGAGGAGGATCGGATCAATGTGCAAAACCAACTGCACAGAGAAGGCAAGTATGACATTTTTTTTTTAAACAAGGAAGGTTTACATATCCTTTAAAGCATGTTATACTGCACAGTGCTTGTGTTATGTAATTTGGCCCACTATATCACTTAAAACCTGTCTGATCCTGCCTGGCTATGCCCTCCACAACTGACCAGTGTATTATGGCTGCTAAGCCCCGACACCATGGTCAGTTTACATGCTTCCGTCAGCTGCAGCTCTCCTCTCTGATCTCCTGTTATCCTCCCCCTTCCCTCCCTGCTTGTCAGCTCTGTTCACTCCACGATTCTTGTCTCCTGGTGCAATCAAACCTATACTATGATCATGCCATCCCTACTATTATATAAAACGCTATGTGTCCCTTTGCCAGTGCTGTATAAAAAAAGATGCAGATCATACCGTATATCAGAGCTGCTCCTGGTACTCACGTGACTCCTCGGATCTCTCTCCTCCACAGCCGACGTCAGCAGCAGTGCTTGGCCCCACCCACTATATCTGTCAGCCGGAGAGAGCCAAGAAGTCACGTGAGCACCAGGAAACCCTTTGATATGTAGTATATTCTGAATCTTTTTCATACCGCACAGGGGAAATGAAAATTGGTGGAAAAATTGCGCTAAACATAAATAATGTGAAACCTGTAGCGGCCAGCACCAACAAAATGTTGTGTACGAAAGGTGAGAAAGAAAAAGTGCAGCGCTAAATATTGAGTGAAGAGATTCAAACAATACGGTAGGTAGTACAATTCGATGAAACAATTCAAATAGAATTGGACCCAGGAGACACTCACCAGATGATATGGTGAGTGAAAAAAAGGAAAAAAAAAAAATAAAAATAATTTTTTTTTTACTAAAACAATGTAATAGTGTGGAAAGCCACTAGGAGGTGGTGTTCCTGTAGGAAATGTGTGCAACACACTAAAGTGGGTGATGTGACACCTGTAGGTGATAACAAATGGGGTAAACCAATCACAAAGTCCAAGGAAAAAATGTATATATATGGCAATCCGATATCGGACTGATATGTACAGTCTTTGAGAGATGGAATTGGTCGGAAATTCTTATGAAGGAAAAACAAAACGGCCACTCAAAAAGAACTGATGTAAGATTGTCCTCTCTGGTATGCCGATCAGACGATCAGTGTAGATGGTGAAAACCTCAGCAACGCTTCACAGCGATATCCAAAAAGATAAATAAATGGATACTCTTACCAGAATATGTGGACATACACGTCAGCGACGGTATGTCGATCAGGCATGCACGAACTCCTAGGCAAAGATGGTGTTGATGGGAAACGTTCCAATATGTCAAACTTTAATCCCCGGGAGTCGGTAGAATCCAAGCGGCAGAAAAACAAATCTTGCAGGAGAGATTCACAAACAAATCTTGCAGGAGAAGTTCACAAGCATAAATATGCAGTGAGCGAAGCCGTCACGGAATCACGTAAAGAAAAAAGTGACTCACATGGTGCGGTAAATCCTTTAAAAAAGCCTTTTATTTAGGCATGCAAATAAAACAGAAAACTGGATACAAAACATATAAAAATTAGTAGGTAAAAAATAGTACAAGCCAGGTCAAGGACAAGTACAAGTGATCACGTATTTAAAAATGGCGTCTTGAGCAGGTAGCGTATGGGCTATGTACCCGACATGTTTCGATCAAAAGAGCTCTTCAACTGGGGCGATTTGTTTGTGAATCTCTCCTGCAAGATTTGTTTTTCTGCCGCTTGGATTCTACCTACTCCCGGGGAATAAAGTTTGACATATTGGAACGTTTCCCATCAACACCATCTTTGCCTAGGAGTTCGTGCATGCCTGATCGACATACCGTCGCTGACGTGTATGTCCACATATTATGGTAAGAGTATCCATTTATTTATCTTTTTGGATATCACTGTGAATCGTTGCTGAGGTTTTCACCATCTACACTGATCGTCTGATCGGCATACCAGAGAGGACAATCTTACATCAGTTCTTTTTGAGCGGCCGTTTTGTTTTTCCTTCATAAGAATTTCCGACCAATTCCATCTCTCAAAGACTGTACATATCAGTCCGATATCGGATTGCCATATATATACATTTTTTCCTTGGACTTTGTGATTGGTTTACCCCATTTGTTATCACCTACAGGTGTCACATCACCCACTTTAGTGTGTTGCACACATTTCCTACAGGAACACCACCTCCTAGTGGCTTTCCACACTATTACATTGTTTTAGTAAAAAAATTTTTTTTCCTTTTTTTCACTCACCATATCATCTGGTGAGTGTCTCCTGGGTCCAATTCTATTTGAATTGTTTCATCGAATTGTACTACCTACCGTATTGTTTGAATCCCTTCACTCAATATTTAGCGCTGCACATACCGCACAGGGGAGCATTATAGAACAGAGGATGGCACGATCATATCATAGTGGGTTTACAACCACTTTAAGTTGGATGAAATTAATAAGATAGAGATGCATTAGGTTAGACGTTACTCAACTTCAAATCATTATCAAGGCTGGGTAAACCTCAGGAGCCAAAAAAGAGCACCTAAAAGAATTTAAACTAAGCGTTTTTGTTGCCAACCACGTGAAGTACATAGTTTCTCCTGGCTTCTAGATTGTGCAGTCCAATTTATGATTTCTAGTTTGATTTATTGTGCGCTGCGTCATGCACACAACACACAAATCGTTAAAATGCATTCAGCTACCTGTATATAATGACATCAAGCTAACAAAACATGGAAAACAGCACTTTATCAAATGGGTTTAATTTTCTTAGATTTGTGATTGAAGTTAACTAGAAATAGGCAACTGAAATGCCTTTATTCTTCTGCTCCTATGGGAGAACAGATTCTTCCCTCATTACCCAGCTCTAGAATCATTACAATTACTGCCCGATGAAAATTAGCACTTACTGTGTGCCTTCCAAGGAAAATTAAGTACCTCAGACACACTTGCTGGGTTCTGAACTTGTGAACTTACAGCAGCTGCATTTTTTATCAACAGACTGAGACGTGCCAGACTATGTATTCCTCAGCTGCAATTTGGAAAAGCAACTTTTTGAAAAGTGAACAAGCTATTTTGTAGTAAGCCTCACAGACCTGCTATGGAGGAGTGGAAAAATGTATTGTAAAAGCAATAGCTTACACTTCATAAAAAACATTTATATCAACTGAAATTCTATGTGAACTGAAGGGACGCAAATTTAAAAGAAAACAATGTTTTATTTTAAAACAAAAAAGAGACCGCACTAGACCATTGCTAAAAACAAAAGCAAAGCTCAATTATAATTATTCTTAAGAAAAGATGTGGGAGATGTTCAAGATTTGGAGCCTACAAAAACGAACCTACAAGAGTTTACAATGACACAAAACCCACTTATTACTGTCCGATTATTTAAACATTGTAGGTATCAGAAGCCAATCGGGAGGAGGGTCATGAAAGGCATAGGTAAATATGGTAAAGTATATTTCCACTGGGGAGGGAAATGCAAACAGTTTTTCTCATTATTATATATGTGCAAATTTAAATTGAATAAAATACAAAGTAAAAAAAAAAAAAAAAAGCCAATCGTGTGATGCAAACAGTGAAAGGGTGGTTTGTGGTACTGCAACATTCTAAAGGGTTTCAGGGTATATTGTCATGTAACTGTTAGCACATGAAAGTAGTTCAATGAGCAGGTGAGGTGCTGCGGTCTTCATGTCCTCAGTTATAGAATGGCATTTCATAGCCTATTAAGCATCATATCCTGCTGTACTAGAAAACCTAAAAAAAAAAGCAGCACTTTGGGTCTGACAATTAACTAGCTCGTTATTTGCAAAGGGAGAACACTTTCACTCACATAGTCACATGTACACATTATTGATTCAGCAACACAAAAGCAGACTAGGTGATTATATGGAACTTGAAAGCCTTCTCT
This sequence comes from Rana temporaria, assembly GCF_905171775.1. Classification (NCBI taxonomy): domain Eukaryota; kingdom Metazoa; phylum Chordata; class Amphibia; order Anura; family Ranidae; genus Rana; species Rana temporaria. The sequence continues at coordinate 124,954,904 of NC_053496.1, forward strand.
GCTTTTATAGCTTATGACTGACAGACTCTAATGTTCCCATCATGAACAGCAGGAGCACATTCACCTATCCAATTCCCCATTTTAGCACGTGAAACACACACACACACACACACACACACACACACACACACACACATTTACTGTAATGTGAATTTTTTAGGCAAGTGTGAAGAAATGCTGTAAAGTAAGAATGCTTTTGAAAATGTATATTTTAATGGTTTATTTTTATCAATTTACAAAATACAGGAGTGAGCACACTTTGAAAACTTTCACAAATTCAGGGATTTTGTAGGCGTAAGCCAGCCATAGATGGTTCGAATCATTATTATTATTATTATAAAGGATTTATATAGCGCCTACAGTTTGTGCAGCGCTTTACATCAGGGAAGACAGTACAGTCACAATAGAAATCAATACAGGAGGGATCAGAGGGCCCTGCTCGTTTGAGCTTACAATCTAGAATCAAACCATATATGGGGAGTCAGCATGTACCAGCAATAATCACTGCGTTCTCTTGGTGAGGAAGGCTTCCCCCATTTGTTGGGAGAACACAATGGCTCCGCAGGAGGGATACCCGTGCCAACACTAGTTGCAGGAAATAAATTTGCGGTCTATGGCCAGCCTAAAGCATGGTACACACCACTAGGTATGTTTTTTGTTCAACCCAGCAGATTGAATAATAAAAAATAAAAAAAAGACCGCTTTGGTTGGAGCAGCTGCTGGTTTTCCAGCCGGCCGGCTTTTGTCGGAACCAGCTGCCTTACACACGGGCCAAATGTCAGCTGTTTATTGAACCGGCCAATGTCACCTGACATTTGGCCCGTGTGTAAGGGGGGCGCTTTAGAACCAGGTGTATACAGTAATAAACCAATTATACCAAGCAGGTGTAATGATCGTCAATTTCATACGTAGGTTGAAACACAGTCATTAACTGAAACAGAAAAAGCTATATAGGAGTCTTAAAACTCAGCGAAGCCTTGTACACCCAGGCCGAATGAAGGGCGACATGGCCAAATGTCGGGTGACAAACTAGTGGTGTGTACCAGACTGAACTGTACTACCAAGCCTAGGTTGTGGAAGACCGTTTTATGTCACAGGTCATACACCATGGCAAGACTGAGCACAGCAATATGGCATCAGCAAGATATCTCCCAGGCAAAGATTTCAAAGCAGACTAAGGTTTCAAGATGTGCTGTTCAGGCTCTTTTGAAGAAGCACAATGAAACAGGCCACTTAAAAAGCACTGTAGTCACAATGGTTGGCCAAGGAATCTTAATGCAGCAGATGAGACCCCACATTCAACAGTGCCATCAGCACAGAACTGGCAGAAACCAATGCAATCCAGGTACACCCATCTACTGTCCAGAGAAGTATGACAAGAATTAGTCTTGCAGCCAAAAAGCCATACCTCTGATGTGGAAACAAGGCTAGGAGACTCAACTACACACGAAAACATAGAAACTGTGGTGCAAAAAAACGGCAGCAGGTGCTCTGGACTGACAAATCAAATTTTGAAATGTATGGTCAGGAAGCAGTTTGTTTGCCGAAGGGCTGGAGGGGGGGTACAATAATGAGTGTCTGCAGGCAACAGTGAAGCATGGTGGAGGTTTTTTACAAGTTTGGGGCTGCATTTCTGCAAATTGCGTTGGTGATTTGGTCAGGAAATGGTGTCCTTATTGCTGAAAAATACAGGCAGATATAATCCATCATGCCATACCATCAGGGAGGCATGCGACCACCCCATACAGCCAATATCTTTAAGAACTATCTACAGCGTAAAGAACAACAAGAAGTTCTGGAAGTGATGGTTTGGTCCCCATAGAGCCCTGATCTTAACATCATTGAGTATGTCCGATTACATGGATGGGGGGGGGGGATTTTGAGGGTGCCTACAGCCACAGAAGATCTGTGGTTAGTTTTCCAAGATGTCTGAAACAACCTACCTGCAGAATTCCTTTAAAAACTGCGTGCAAGTGTCCCTAGAAGAACCAATGCCATTTTAAAGGCAAAGGGAAGTCATACCAAATATTTGATTTCTCTTCTGTTAATTTATTATGTTGTTAATTGATAAAAGTAAACTATTAACACTTCTACTTTTGAAAGCATTCTTAATTTACAGCATTTTTTCACATCTGACTAAAACGTTTGCATAGTAAAAAAAAAAAAAAAAAAAAAAAGTATATATGACAGTGAAGGGAACACTTAAGGCGTCAGCATACCAAGACAATTTCATACTTCAAACTTTGTGGGAACAGTTTGGGGATGGCCCTTAACTGTTCCAACATGACTGGTGGGATGCAAACACTGAGCAGGAACCGAGATGGGCTCATCTCATCTCTAAAGATCCTAAAGGGATAAAGAAACCAGAGGGCAACTTATCCCAGCAACCATCATATATTTGTAAATAAATAATTTCTGGGTGAACTGAACATTTCGGGCCAACTCATATCAGTCAGGTCAATCACAGCGTGCTATTATGTCCCATGTTAACATGCATCGTGTTCAGGCAGACCCTCCATTGGGCTTCCTAATGTAAAACAATGGAACTAAAATCATACCTGCAGCATTTTTATATATTAAGGCAAGATTTAAGATTATGGTAAGATACCATGTGCTGCAATGGGTGACTTTCAAATTAAATGGCACAACAATGCAAGTAACATGGGTTGCAGTAACATGTGCTTTACACGGGCCTTTAACCCTTTCCCCGATACAGATGTATGGCATACATTATCAGCAGCAGGGGATTTTACACACACACTCCCAGCTGCTGTAGCATGTAAATTTAGCAAAATCTTGTTCAAAGACCCCCAGTAGTGTTGGAGCCACCACTCTGCTCCCATGTACACACAAATGTAAAACACACACACGTTTGGGGAATCTATATATTAAAAAAATTGTGTAGAGAAGTTTCATGGGCATGAACAATTATATACTTACGGGATATTGGTATTTATATACAGTTAGCACAACCTCATCTTTTATTCTAACAAAAATTGTTAAAACTTTTTTTGTGTGCCCTAAAAACTATCTTAAAGCGGATCTCCCACGGCAAATCTTTTTTTTTGGCATTAAATTATATATGGTGTATTAAAAGACTACTCACTACTCTGGTGTTTTTATTAATCCGCTTTCCGACTTTGCAACCAATTTTTTTATGGCATCAAGGATTAAACCCAACCTCCAAAAATGTTTGTATTTTAACTTTCTCACCGTTTCATTCCCAAAAAGGATGTCCACATAAGGCATGACTTTCATGAGGGGCTCCTTAAAGAACTGACTGATGAAGGGTGCCGAAAGGTTCATGCAGAAGAGCTTGTTGTTTTCAGAGGACTGTGTGGCAACTTTAAGGATGGCCTCAGGAGAGACAGTAAGGAAGAAACCCTGAAAAATGTAAATAAATGCAGCACGGTTAAAATGATAAAAAGCAAGCTTTTTTTATTTTTCTTTACCACCATGCAGTTGTTTAATTTTCTTTAACAAGGCAAACATAGTAGCTGCTTTTGAATGGCACATTCAAACTCCGACATTTCAACAGAGCTCTATTTAGATTGTTTGTAAAGCACCGACTAAACATTTTTACTAAGCAGTCCTGCCAAAGAGGGAAAGACCTTTCATATCTCCGCAGACTGCCCTATTTGTAATAATAGGACAAAAGCAGTGTTCTAGAGAACACAATGTGTTTTTGATTGATTTCACATGAACATTAATAAATGATCAGTGTTTGTAAATGTAGACAGTACAGATTCCCTAGACTTGAGTACTTTGTAGAGGAGGCTGTCTGGAGGTTAGGTTTCAATGCACCAGACTAAAACACACAGAGGAATTTTAGCACACCACTCATGCCCCAAAGGCTATGTGGTGAGATTAAAATCTTACACATGATCTCTCTGCTGGTGAAGAAACCAGTTATCTCCAGTTACCTTGAAAGATTTCCCAATATTGGCTGCCTTTTCAAAAACAAACATGTTATACTTACCTGCTCTATGCAGTTGGTTTTGCACAGAGCAGCCTGGATCCTCCTCTTCTCGGGTCCCTCTTCGCTGCTCCTAGCCCCTCCCTGAGTGCCCTTCAGCCAGCAGCTTGCTACAGCGGTCACCTAAGCAGAGTCAGAGCTCTGTTTACCGATTCAGACACTAAGCCCTGCCTTGGCCCCACCCCTCTCCCCTGATTGGCTGACTGCCTTGGGAGCCAATAGTGCCGCTGCTAGGCATGGGAAGTAGGCAGTAGGAATGGGTAATAGCGGGTTTTTATTTTTTTAGGGGAGGTCTGTGTCCCATTGGTGAAATTTTTAAACACTTGACCTCTGAACGATTTACCCCCTCCTTTTCATGACCAGGCCAATTTTTGTGATACAACACTGCATTAAACGGACAATTGCATGGTCATGCAATAAATGTATAATCAAGTTTATGTAATTTTTTCCCCCACAAATAGAGCTTACCTTTGGTGGTATTTGATCACCACTGCATTTTTATTTTGTGCACTATAAACAAAAAAAGACTGACAATTTAAAAAAAAAAAAATCTATATTTTTTTCCAAATTTAAAAATGTAATTTCTTCATAAATTTAGGCCAATATGTACTCTGCTGTATGTTTTGGTAAAAAAAAATCCCAATAAGCGTATATTGATTGGTTTACGCAAATGTTAGAGAGTCTACAGAGGGTATGGTATATACAGGTATTTATGGATTATTTTTATACCAATAACGGCGGGGATCAACGACTTATAATGAGACGGCGATATTGCGGCAGACACTGACACTTTGCAGGAACCAGTGACACCAATACAGTGATCAGTGCTAAAACTATGCACTGTCACTCTACTAATGACACTGGCTGGGAAGGGATTAAATATCTAGGGGGATAAAAGTTAACTGTGCATAGCCAGTGTTTCTGTACACAGTGTGGTACTTTTACTAGAGGAAGAGATGATTTTAGCCCCTGCTTTGCAGTAACACACCCATGGGTGGGTTTTTGCTTCACTCGTCCCCTGTAGGCGGAAGTGCAGGATCACGTATACATACACATAAGTGGTTAAAGTGTGCCCAGTCATAATGTGAAATTTATTCATTTACAGATTTTATTTAAATTATTTCCAGCCTTCTCCAATTACTCTGCATTTGGAAAGTATTCACAGCGTTTCACTTTTTCCACATTTTATTATGATGGGGGGGCAGTCATTTCCTGGACCCCAAACTCAGCTTCAATTATGGAGCTTGGTAAAAGTAAGCCTGAAAATCCACTAGCTACCTGAAAATGTAAATATGAAAAATTCATATAGAATATTTCAAATTTACCTGACAATATATATTTTTTTTATATAGACTAAAAATGTAAACACTATGTATTTCTTTAAAATAGTAAACCATAGTGATCAAATTATTTCTAATCAAATACACACATATACCAATGTATGTTTAGAAGCCAGCTAAGATGAAGAGCAGAATAAAACAAGTAAATGACAATGGGCTGTAAAACGGATCATATACACTATACATATGAAAAGTGCAGAGGCAGAATCATGCTTTCCTTCTAGATATGGTTATGTGGCTGTATATGGAAGTGTATGAATGAGCAGAAAATGGAGCTCAGAAATGATCTTTACAGCCCCAAGGGGGATATTATCTGATGATTAAGGCTGTATATTTTTCACAGAGGTGACAGATTTCATGGAAACCAGAAGCCATGAAAATATTACTTTGCTGTGAAAAATTGTGACAGCACTGGAGGTAGGCCTTTTTATATCATAACCTTCTCACTTTCACTGGCCAAATATCAATGCTGAAACCTGCGGCAGGGAATGCAGATAAATTTATATAACAAGTTAAACGAATATTTACAGGAGGTATGGTATTTAAACATGGCTGTCATCACTATTTATTCAGCCAATTAAATACAAAAATGTTCTTTTTAGAATGATTGCAGGCTAGGTCGCAATGGGTCTAGGTTGCATTGAAAGCCCAGGCTAAGCCAAGCTTTGGGTCATTTTTTTAATGAGATGCTAACAGAAGTTACATGCACATGGTGTTTTTTATCCTCTTCTCCAAGCTTACTTTTAAAACACTCTACAGGCTGCGCTGCCAGGCTCCTATTTTAGTGAGCCCTGTACATGCCAGGACAAAGTCCAGAAGGAGCCTTCTATACGCGCATGCTCCTGGCAAGGTTACGTGCAGCCGTTCACAATGCCGCACACACACAGCAAGAGATGGACACAGAGACAAAGTCACACCTCTCCTCCACAGTGGTGATTGATGGCTTGGGAGCTGTTGTCAATCACTGCTATTGAGGAGGGGAGGTGCGGCTTTGGCTCTGTTCTTCTGGCGCTGTTTGAGTGTGCGACGCAGTGAACACTTGCACGTTTCATTGTAGTTTCAAACAGGAGCATCCTTGCCAGACTCTAGAGGCACAGGGAGTCTGGTAGTGCAACTGGGTAAAAAGAAAGCTCAGAAGAGGAGGAAAAAAAGCCAGTGTATGCAAGCCCTGTTATTGACATCCCATTTATATATTAAAAAGAAGAGAAAAAAAAACAAACACTTTAATAAGCACAGGTTAACTAAAATACTGTAACTCTGCTAGACGAAAGCACTTTTGTTCAAGACAATATAACATTCAGCCTTTACCGAGAACACTCTGACCTCACCAAGGTAGAGCATTTCTTTCCAGATCGCCACACTAATTTGAGATATTAATGCCAAGGATGGTATTGGATTTGGTCACAGCGGTTTCTATAGCAGCAGACATTTTCTGCTTCATATCTTAACCATTTTATTAAGTTTTAGTGCTTTTCAAAATATTTAAAGGAGAAGTCTAATCCCATCTCAACTTAAACCTGCTCTCAACCCAATTCTAAGCCCTATACTAACTAGCCTGTACAGGAAAGAGGTCTATACTTACTATTCACTGGGCACTCCAAGTCCAGTCACATGAACGTCTTTCCCAGCGTCGGCTTCATTGGAGAGGAAGGACAGCTGACAACAAATGCCCCATAGTAAGCCTAGGCAGTTTTTTTTGTCTGCCTCTCAATGTCCCTGCATGATGGCCTATGTGTCGATGAATATAGGCAGAGGCAATTCGAGGTAGAAAAAAAAAAACTATCAAAAACAAAACACACTGCCAGAGTATCCAAGAGCAGCATTGTTTTGGCAAAAAAAATGTTGGACGCGCATCTACCACATGAGCGTTAATTTTTAAAGGCCACAATTAAATGAACACCCAAGAGCTTGACGCGCCTAAATTTTGTTTACAAATGTCAATTTTTTTTTCTGCTAAAACGCTTCTGCCAGTAGGAAAGGCATCTAGTAGACATGACCAAACCTTGAGTGTGCATGAGGCCTTAAAGTGGAGTTCCACCCTGAAAAAAAAAACTTCCTCCAAAAAAAAAAAAAGTTTTACTTACCCGAAATAGCTGTTGCTATTCGGAAGTCCCGAATCTTCCTCTTCATACTCCGCGGTGGATTCTTCTTGTGAATGGGGCGCGCTGCATTCTGGGAACTGTGTGTATCCCAGAAAGCAGCCGGCCCATTCACAAAGCGCCATGCTGCTCGCGCATGTGCAGTAGGAAACGGGCAGTGAAGGCGCGCGGCTTCACTGCCTGTTTCCCTTACTGTGGATGGCGGTGCCTGTTGCTGCCAGGATCGAGGATCGGCCTCAGCGGGGGCCGACATCACTGGCGACAAGGACAGGCAAGTGTCATTATTAAAAAAGTCAGCAGCTACAGTGTTAGCAGCTGCTGACTTATAATTTTTTTTTTTTTTTTTTACCAGACCTCCGCTTTAAGCTAGGATATACAAAATTATTAACACACAGTGTAGATAAAGATAAACTGCCAATTAAAATGTGATAAAATGCCTTAGTGCTCGTTTACACCACAATCAGTGTTTCTGCATGTATTTGCAATATGTTGGTGTTGCATTTTTGTAGGCATCTTTATTTTTCATCGAGTTGCATTTACATGCATTTGTGTTCTGGTATGTTTTTAATGTGCATAAAGAATGCTGAATGCTACACTTATTTTAACCACTTAAGACCATTATGCAGGTTAAGGACCTTGCCCCTTTTTGCGATTCGGTACTGCGTCGCTTTAACGGACAATTGCGCGGTTGTGCGACGTGGCTCCCAAACAAAATTGACGACCTTTTTTTCCCACAAATAGAGCTTTCTTTTGGTGGTATTTGATCACCTCTGTGGTTGTTATTTTGTTGCGCTATAAACAAAAATAGAGCGACAATTTTGAAAAAAATTCTATATTTTTTAAATTTTGCTATAATAAATATCCCCCAAAAAGATAAAAAATAAATAAAAAATTTCCCTCAGTTTAGTTTTACCTATTTTTGGAGGGGAGGAAAAAAATCGCAATAGGAGTTTATCAATTCGTTTGCGCAAAATGTATAGCGTTTACAAAATAGGGGATCGTTTTATGGCATTTTTATTAATATATTTTTTTTACTACTAATGGCGGCGATCAGCGATTTTTTTTGTGACTGCGACATTATGGCAGACACATCGGACAATTTTTGGGACCATTTTCACAGCGAAAAAAGGTTTTTAAAAATGCACAGATTACTGTGAAAATGACAATTGCAGTTTAGGAGTTAACCACTAGGGGGGCGCTGAAAGAGTCAAGTGTGACCTCATATGTGTTTCTAACTGTAGGGGGGCAGGGCTGGACGTGTGATGTCAGTGATTGTTCCCTGATATAGGGAAAGACAGACGATCACTGACATTGCCACAATGAAGAACAGGGAAGGCGTGTTTACACACACACACACACACACACACACACACACACACACCTCTCCCCGTTCTTCAGCTCCGGTGACCGATCACGGGACACCAGCGACGATTGGGTCTGCGGGTTCCCAGGGTTTCGGACCGGGTCTCGAGCACGGCTGGGCCTTGTGTGCCACTCTGCCAACGTATATCGGCGTGAAGGGGTCCTTAAGTGGTTAAAAGCACATGATAGCACTGCACTGGTAAAAGCTAAGCTTATTTAAATAAATTCATGTTTATCGCACATTTGTTCATATGGACTTTTAAAAACCCATTGCACTGCATCTGGTGTAGCCCTTAATTTGCACAATCGCAAAATCATAGCCTTATCTGAATAGCAATCTAAAGTAAAACATCATAAACCATGTATGAAAGAATGTTGCAGAATATGAAATGAAAACAAAATGTCCAAAGTGTTTGTTCGTAGTTATAAAATAAGTAATCAGATCCCTAAACTGAGAACTGCATGAGATCAGAGTACACAGGCCTATTCCTACGAGCTGAAAGCCACAACTTAATATGATCTGAGCAGGTTCTGTTGCAGGTCTGTTTTTCCATTAAGCATTTATGGGACTTGTCAGTGTTACAAGGGAACTGTAAAACATCCATATAATCCCTCAGTTCCTGTGCATGAATTAAGCTATTCCCTACAAGAAGAGTTTTGCTGCCAAAAGCTTATTTTCTGATATTGAGTGCAGGGATAATACCAGAGGTGTGATGTTATTTTAACAGTGTACAGACCCTGCAGTTGAGACGCGGACGCAAAAGAATTCTTTTTCCAGGCCAATAAAATGGCTGCAAAGGCATCTGGGTTAACTGGCCTCAAAACACATGGAAGAGAGGTGGAGGCAAGAAGGGTATATATGCAGAAAGCAGGGGCTGCAAAGTTGAAGTGTAGATTAGGAACACAAAAAATTGACAAATTACTAACAGAGAACTGAAGTTTAGAGAAACGTTTACAGGGTGAGGGGTGTGATAAGATAAGTAAACAACCAACCAATTTGTGAAAACATCTTGTTCTTATGCCAATAGAGTTTTAAGAGAATAAATGTGAATGGGGCCTTTTTCTAGACAGCATTACACTTCATTTTGCTTTAAAGGGGTTGTAAAAGTAATTTTATTTCCCCTAACCAGCTTCCTTTACCCTAATGCAGTGCTCATTCACCAACCTCATACTTTGCGTTCGCTTGCAAATGTCATAATTTATTGATAGAAAACCTGACTTCCTGTTTAGCTGTGTGTAACTACACACTGCTATGCGAGCCGCTCAGCCTGGTGTGTAGTGTCGTGCTCGCTCCCTCCATAGGACTACAGGAAAGCGTCTTATGCTGAAAAAAAAGGCTCTGCGCATGCGCAATGCCGCCAAGCCGTGACGTGGCTATAATGAACGCGCACCGCAAATCCGGAAATAAAGGATACTAAGGATGCAGAAAAGACTGAGGATAATACACAAGCTCTATTTAAAGAGGTATATAACTTTTTTTTTTTTTACGGCAATGATTACTGTTTTCGATATAAGCACCGGTCAGACATGCATGCATGCATGCATGAACAGAAGATCAGCTTTTCTCTCCCCGACAGGATCGGGAGCTGTGTGTTTACACACAGCTCCCGGTCCCCGCTCTGTAACGAGCAATCGCGGGTGCCCGGCGGCGATCGCGCCCGCCGGGCACCCGCACGGGAGTCACGGACGAGCGGGGGGCGCACGCGCCTCCGGCGGCGCGCACGCGCCCCTAGTGACCTAGTTTAAGTTGAGATGGGATTAGACTTCTCCTAATATTTTGAAAAGCACTAAAATGTATTAAAATGGTTAAGATATGAAGCAGAAAATGTCTGCTGCTATAGAAACCGCTGTGACCAAATCCAATACCATCCTTGGTTTTCTCTACACATACCGATTAGAATTAGGCCAAAAAGTTCTATCTTGGTCTCATCAAACCAGAGAATCTTATTTATCACCATCTTGGAGTGCTTCAGGTGTTTTTTTTTAGCCAACTCCATGCAGGCTTTCATGTGTCTTGTACTGAGGAGAGGCCACTCTGCCATAAAGCCTCGACTGGTGGAGGGCTGCAGTGATGGTTGACTATCTACAAATTTCTCCCATTTCCCGAACTGCATCTCTGGAGATCAGCCACAGTGATCTTTGGCTTCTTCTTTACCTCTCTCACCAAGGCTCTTCTCCCCAGATAGCTCAGTTTGGCCAGACTGCCAGCTCTAGGAAGGGTTCTGGTCATCCCAAACGTCTTCCATTTAAGGATTATGGAAGCCACCATGCTCTTAGGAACCTTAAGTGCAGCAAAAATTTTTTGGAACCTTGGCCAGATCTGTGCCTTGCCACAATTCTGTCTGAGCACTTCAGGCAGTTCTTTTGACCTTATGATTCTCATTTGCTCTGACATGCACTGTGAGCAGTCAGGTCTTATATAGACAGGTGTGTGGCTTTCCTAATCAAGTCCAATCAGTATAATCAAACACAGCTGGACTCAAATGAAGGCGTAGAACCATCTCAGGCTGGGTTCACACTACTACACTACTTTCATCCTACTTTGCTCTGTGTTCAATGTTTCCCTATGAGAGCGTCTTAACTGGTCCTACACAAGTCGGTCCGACTTTGAAAATGCCTGTACTACTTTTGGTCCTACATTGATCCTACTTCAGGCCCATTGAATATCATTGAAGTCGGACCAAAGTAGTATCCTGTTTATGAAAGTAGGATGGATGTAGGACCAATGTAGGATAAATGTAGGACCAATGTAGCAGAGCAAAGTAGGATGAAACATTGATTTTCACACGTCATGCTACATGAGGCTCCCAATGTAGGACCAATTGTCGGACAAGTGTGAACCCAGCCTCAAGGATGATCAGAAGAAATGGACAGCACCTGAGTTAAATATATGAGTGTCACAGCAAAGGGTCTGAATAGTTAAGACCTATGTGATATTTCAAGTCTGTGTTTTTCTGTCAATATGGGGTGCAGTGTGTACATTGAGGAAAAAAATTAACTTAAACAAAGAGTGAAAAATTTAAGGAGGTCTGAATAATTAAATATATATATATTTTTTATTTATTTGGGGGTTCTAAGTGATAAAATATGTATTTTAACTTGTAAGCAACAAATGACAGAAATAGACTTGGCCATTAAAGGGTTAATAACATGTCACAAAAATGATTGTGTACTGTTCAATGTAGCTGTGTACATAAAATTATAGAGATTTTATTTCCAGGATGCAAAAATCTGGAAACACTAAAGGAATAATTTTAGTGAATATAAACAGAAAAATAACTTCTGATTAGCAGTATATAGCAGTCTTGTGACATCAGTTCCTGGTTAAAGCTTGTAGGAGGAGTTTTCATACTGCACCAAGCTGTCCTATCAGGATCCAGGACCCCTGGCCTCTGTTTAGGCAGTGCAGATTGGCTCTGTGCTGATCACATGCACTCTTCCAAAAAAAAAAATTTAAATGAAGCAATACACACCAAACTGAGCCTGTGCAGCCTGACTCCAGTAACTCGGTCTTATCTGGACCTGTTCTGTAGTCAGCAGAAAAGAGGGAGGATCAGCGAAGACAGGAAATTAAAAATGGAAATCGGTTACATACAAAGTTTTTGCCTCAATTTATTCATGTTACAGACACTTCTGATAAGGCCAGCAGGATGATCAATGGTAAACAGAGTGAATCTTATACACGTGATGAAGTGTGTATAGTTGATACAGCTACAGTGCCTTGAACAGGTATTCATACCCCTTTAAATTTTCCAATATTTGTCATGTTACAGCCAAAAATATAAATATATTTTAATGGGATTTTATGTGATAGATTTTATGTGACAAAGTGGCACATAATTGTGACCCGGAAGGAAAATGAAATGGGTTTTCAACATTTTTACAAATATCTAAAAAGTGTGGCGTGCATTTGTATGCAGCCCCCTTTACTCTGATACCAACTTAAATCTAATGGAACCAATTGCCTTTAGAAGTCATCCAATTAGTAAATAGAGTCAACCTGTGTGCAATTTAATCTTAGTATAGATACAGCTGTTCTGTGAAGCCTTCAGAGGTTTCTTAAAAGAACCTTAATGAACAGTGTCATGAAGGCCAAGGAACACACCAGACAGGTCAGGGAAAAAGTTGTGAAAAAGTTTAAAGCAGGGTTAGGGTAAAAAAAAAAAAAAAAAAAATCCCAAACGTTGAACATCTCACTGTTTAATCCATCATGTGAAAATGGAAAGTGTGGCACAAATGCAAACCTACAACGATATGGTCGTCCACCTACACTGACAGGCCAGGCAAGCAATCCATCAGAGAAGTAGCCAAGAGGCCTGTGGTAACACTGGAGGAGCTGCAGAGATCCACAGCTCAAGTGGGAGAATCTGTCTACTGGACAACCATTAGTCGTGCACTCCACAAATCTGGCCTTTATGGAAGTGGCAAGAAGAAAGCAATGGTTATAGAAAGCCATAAAAAGTCCTATTTAAAGTTTACAAGAAGCCACGTGGGGAACACAGCAAACATGAAGGTGGTGCTCTGGTCAGAGGAGACCAAAAATTAACTTTTTGGCCTAAAAGCAAAACGCTATGTGTGGTGGAATATTAACACTGCACATCACCATGAACACACTATCCCCACCGTGAAACATGGTAGTGGCAGCATCATGTTGTGGGGATGCTTTTCTTCAGCAGGAACAGGGAAGCTGGTCAGAGATGATAGGAAGATGGATGGAGCCAAATACTGGGAAATCTTAGGCCCCGTACAGACAACCGTATCGATCCCCTGAAAACGGTCCGCCGGACAGTTTTCAGCGGAAAGATCCGCTGCGACCGCTGCCGGATTTCTGTCTGATGGTTGTACACACCATCAGACAAAAATCCGCGCGTAAACAAGACGCGGGGCGTGGCCGCGCCGTCGCCGTGGGCGGCCCTGGAAGTTCAAAGCTTCCACGCATGCGTTGAATCAGTACGACGCGTGCGAGGGATGGCGGTCGGTCGGACGTGTCCGGTGAGTCTGTACAGACGACCGAATACGTCCGACGGACAGGTTTCCAGCGGACAGATTTCCAGCGGACAGATTTCTTAGCATGCCAAGAAATTTTTATCCGCTGGAAACTGTCCGATCCGCGGGACAATTATCCGCTCGGGCCTACACATGACACACGATCCGGTCGTGTGTACGGGGCCTTAGAAGAAAACCTGTTCGAGTCTGCAAAAGACTTGACTTAGGCAGAGGGTCACCTTTCAGCAGGACAACTATCCAAAACATACAGCCAGAGCTACAATGGAATGGTTTAGGATCAGGAGTCTCCAAACTGCGGCCCGGGGGCCAGATGTGGCCCTTTGCTAGCCTTTATGTGGCCCTTGGGGCACTATTCCTCCCACTGATACAAGGCACTATTTCTTCCACTGACACCAACAAGGGGGCGCTATTTCTTTTACTGATATCAATGATGGGATACTATTCCTCCTACTAATAGGGGCCCTACTCCTCCTCCTACTGACCACCAACCCTGAGGCCACATTTATTCTCACCGGTGCTGGGCCCGGGACATTTTCTGCCCCTGCTGGCCACAATCCGGCCCTCCTAAGGTCTGGAGGACAATAAAGTGGCCACTTGTTTGAAAAGTTTGGAAACCCCTGGTTTAGATCAAAAGAAAATTCACGTGTTTGAATGGCCCAGTCAATTACAATTAAGAATCTGTGGCAAGACTTGAAAATTGCTGTTCAGATGCTCTCCATCCAATCTGACAGAGCTTGAGCTATTTTGCAAAGAAGAATGGGCAAAAATGTCACTAGATGTGCAAAGCTGGTAGAGACATACCCAAAAATACTTGCTACTGCAGCGAAAAGTGGTTATTCAACAAAGTATTGACTGAGGGAGAATGAATACAAATGCACGTCAATTTTCACACATTTGTATTAAAAAAAATAAAAAATAATTGAAAACCATTTATCATTTTCCTTACACTTCACAATTGTATGCCACTTTGTGTTGGTCTATCACATAAAATCCCAAATAAATACATTTACTTTCTTGGTTGTAACATGACAAAATGTGGAAAATTTCAAGGGATATGAATACTTTTTCTAAGCACTGTACATATATTAGCTTAGCTGGAAAACAGACCAAACCTGAAAGCGTTAAGTATCGTACTTGACTCATAATTGTAACTACTGTGTTTGAGACAAAGTCTTCCTTGTTAGCAAGCTTACAGCCTAAAAACAGCTGAGTCGGAGAATCCCAGTGTTACAGTGTAAGCCAAGGGTAACAGCTTATATTTAGGGCACCTTCAAACTAGGCATTCAAAGCCGAGCATCTAACTGGCTTTTTCAATGAAAAGAGCTTTTCTTCTGAGACTTGTTTTATTGAGTGTCAGAGTGATGAAAGAGGCAGGTTTACATAAGAACGTAGTGAAGTCATTTTTTTTTTTAGACTAGCAAACTAACGACCAATAAGCTTGTAAATGAGTAAAAGAACATATCAAAAACCGCTATGAAATTAATTTTTTAAAGTATAGAAGGTATAGCCTCATGTAGTAGCTGTAAAATTTCTCTACCATCATTTATTTTCCTTTATGAACAAAGTTAAAAAAATAAAAAAAATAAAGCCAATGCAAGTAGAGTAACATTTTTCAAATTCTAATTAAACCTGCAAACCTATGGGAGCAATTGGAGGTGTCCCAGGTTAACCAGCCAAAACATTGTCTATGCCACGTGGACAACATGGGCAATGTTTCATTAGGAACCATTGCCTAAACAAACCAAGTTCCTTCCATGGCTTGAGGCTGCAAAAATATTAAGACAAAACAAAGCAGCACAGCATACCGTTTCACATTACAAAACCCGTGTTTGATTACAAGACCCTTAGATATTACAGCCAGGGCTGAAACCAAAATAAATGTAGTTAGTCAGAGAAAACAGCACATACAACACAAATGGACATGACATGTTCGTTCTTCAGTGAACAGCAACCAACGCAAGTTTTTTTTTTTATAACTTTATTTTAATTTTTATTGTACAATGAGTCGAAAAATCTGGTCTACACAATCCATATCCTGATATAGTAATAATTACCAACTCATGCTTGCCTCGCAGGGAGCAGAGAAAACATACAAAATGTTATTAATTGCACAACCACCAAAATCTCCCAACGTGTTTCGACTAAGTATAGTCTTCTTCAGGGACAATGAGATGGGAGCAATCTTAGATAGGCAGAGAAAGCATAATAGCGAGTATATAAATTCCACTGGAGTACAGACAACAGTAACCAATGTAATTCAGTGGAATTTATGTACTTGCTGTTATGCTTTCTCTACCCATCTAGGACTCCTTTTACCTCATTGTACCCCGAAGAAGACTATACTTAGCTGAAATGCGTTGGTAGATTTTGGTGGATGTGCAATTAATAACATTTTGTATGTAATCTCTGCTCCCTGTGAGGCTAGCATGAGATATTACTAGATCAGGATATGGATTGTATAGACAAGATATTTAAATCCATTGTACAATAAACATTTTCTATGTTTATTATAAAGTTTTTTTTTTTTTTATTCCTATTGCTGCAAAGTCCCATGGGAGATACCTTTGGTTTTCAATTTACTAGGGATGGAACAGCTATCCAGCCCATGATCCAATCACCGCCTCTGCCTCAATGAACAAAGCATATTCCTTACTTAACCACTTGCCGACCTCCTCATGTACATATACGTCAGCAGAATGGCACGAACAGGCACATGTACGTACCGGTACGTCCTCTGCTGGTCGGGGGTCCGATTGGGACCCCCCCCCGGTACATGCGTCGGTCGGTAAGCCTCGGGGAGCGATCCGGGACGTTTATAGCCGCCCCGTCGCGATCGCTCCCCGGAGCTGAAGAACGGGGAGAGCTGTATGTAAACACGGCTTCCCCGTGCTTCACTATGGCGGCGCATCGATCGAGTGATCCCTTTTATTAGAATTTTTTTTTTTCCCCATCGCCTGACTTGCACCTTGTCTACAACTTTATCCCGGAGATATTTTGACCATGACTTGCACCCATATTTGATTGTTTGCTCAGTTGCATTACCATGTACTGAAATGCTCCAGGAAAGTTATTTTCATGCTGAGAAGGCGATTAGCTACACCCGATTGAGTTTACAAGTACAGTGGAACCTCGGATTGCGAGTAACAAGGTTAACAAGCGTTTCCCAATACGAGCACTGTATTTTTAAAAATGTTAACTCTGTTTGCGAGTGTTGTCTCGTAAAACAAGCACGATTCAGACCAAAGCAGTGTGCAGTACCGCGTTAAGCCTGAGGTGGGGGGGCTGGAGCCGAGCAGAGCCGAACGGCACAGTTCGGAATTGCACGGAAAGGCCCAAAGACAGCTCGGAAAATTAGTCTTTATGAGGTTTGCCGAGGTGTCCTCGGGCCTTTCCGAGGCGCCCACCCCACCTCTGGCCGCATGCGGTATTGCATGCCATTGACGTAATTGCGGAACAATTACATTTTTGTTTCCATTGACTTCAATGGGGAAATTCGCTTTGATATGCGAGTACTTGGGATTACGAGCATTCTCGTTCCGCTTTAAATTTTTTTTCCAACTCAGCGATTCTGTCTTTGAATAAACACATTTCCCGACATGTTGGTGTTGCATGTTTCAAATGTTCAAAGTTGCAGTAAATACAGCTGAATAAAACAAAAAAAAGTGTCTTAATTTTAGACTACAAATCAACAAAATGTGGTTCTTTTAATAGGGCGATTCTTTTCTATACCCACTGTATGGAGGATTTGTTTGATCTGTGCATTCCCTGGCATCACCTGAAGCTATTCACTTTAGTAGTTATAGGTAAGCAATAAGCACTTTAAGGTAACTTAAAGGCAACATATTAAAAGTTAAAAAAAGTTTAAGATATAAAAACACACATTTTCAGTATGAAGGAAAGTGCTTATTTTTACAATATTCATATAGTTACTGTTTATTTTTATTTTTAAACTTTGCACTTGTAGAGCAGCTGGCTAGATGTACGGTACTTAGGAAATGGGAACAAAAAAATCTGTGTCTTTTGGGGAGAAAATTAGTTAATAGGTAGTTTGGAATTGGGGTGGTGCGGTTAAATGTGCTCGAGTCTACACCAAGATCAAAAGGAAGCTTGTTGAGCCAAGCAGGTTCTGGAAGTCAGCCGAGAAGAGTGCAAAGAAGTCTTTATTATTCTTATTGAGCATCATATTACCAAGATATGCTGAGCTAGCCACAGTAAGGGCAACAAGTTGGCAGAACAGACCAAAACAAAAATAAACCACTTATTAAATAAAGACCTCTGAACTAAATTAGAATCCGTATATAGTCTGCAAAGAAGGGAGACGTTAAATTATTAAAATGATCAATAAATGCTGCAACTTTTAACATATAATTACAGCCAGCGGCTTTAGCCACCAACAGTAATTGCGTTCTGCTGGCCCTGAAGGTTTCACCTTTAATTTACCTATTAGAAAGTAATTTTATTGAATGACATTAGATGGGGGGGGGAAAAAATACGTATTTTGTGCTTTTTTTGTTTTAGTTTTTAGCCTTCTGGATAACGTCATGAAAACCATTTTTATTAAATCGCGAAAAAAAAAAAAAAGAACTTTGCAATCACAGGATTCCAGACCACATTTTATTAGCAAAACAAACCTGGCAAATAAGGCCACCAAATTTGCAGGTTAATGAATCTCATACATGTTAATAGGGTAATAAAATAGAGGTCATATTGAATCAAAGTAAAATTCTGTTTGGCAGCTACATTCAAAGACGCAACAAAAACACACAATCTACTTACAAAATGTTGCTTTAAAAAAAGTACACTTGTAAGCAGCGTGAAAACTGCAAGGTCTTGCTCACACCATCCTCTGCACTTGTGTGCGGTACATAGAAGAGGTGATGTTATTTTAACTTTAAAATGGCACAAAGTAACCCCTTGGTAGTTGAAGTAGGCCACAGTCATGGTATTGTCTGATTGCACCCTGACTGCATCCTCCTTTGGAAAGGACACTCAGGTGTTGCAGAGCCTCCCATATTGCTCTGAGCTCCAAGATGTTGATGGGGGGCCTGGCTTCTACTGATAACCATGTTCCCCGGATTGTGAGCGACTGAACTATCCTAACCAGCTTGGAAGACTAGCATTTGTTATCACTTTCTAATAATCAGAAAAGAAAGCCTTCATTTTTTTTTTAAAGGCAGGACTGGAAATCCACTAAGCTATAGAGATTTCCTTGCTTCGCTAGACAAGAGCATGGTTAGGTGGAGGTGCATGCTTAACCAGGGTCAATAAGATATTGTGCTGGAGAGGCATCAAATGAAATTGGGCAAATGATACAGCCTTGAAGGAGGCTACCATAAAGGTCCAGAGCGCTCATGAAGACTCTCACCAAACGAGGTCTCTTTGACCTAAACTCTCATGCATAACATTTAGAGTGCCTTTTTTTCTCTGGAAGGAAAACCTTTGATAGAGGTATTTCCAGGATCAGAACCAAGTATTCCAGGAAAGGAGGAGGCTAGAGAACAGACTTTTGGAAATTGTCAATGGAAAGCCTGGAGCATCTGAAATCGACCTGTGGATGTTTTCAGAAAGCTGGAAGGGAGATTAATTGTTCATCAGAAAGTCATTTAGATAACCTGCTTGGATGCCCTGAGATCTTAAGACAAGAGGTGCCATGACCTTTGTGAAAATACTGAAAGGATACACCAAAAAGGCAGTACGACGAACTGCAAGTGGTTGTTCTCTACTGAAAAGCGTAGAAAGCTCTGATGAGGTGGATAAATGGAGAATATGCAGACAAGCATCTTGGATGTCAAAGGATGCCAAGTATTTTCCTCGTCTCAGAGAGGCAATAACCGACCTTGCAAATTCCATGCACAATTTTAGAATTTGAAGGTATATGTTGAAGTCCACAATAGAATGAATACCCCTATTTGGATTTGGGATAGTGAACAGGTTTGAATAGAATCCTCTAGACCTGTCCTGTGGGGTACTGGCACAAGGGATGGTTCATGGCATTCTGCAAAATGAGGCACATAAGGAGAGGTATGAATTGTCACAAGGTTAAGATTCTTTCGCCAAAAATATGCATTTAGCCACCGATTCTGTGCACCATAAGAATGATCATGGTGGCAGTTCCACCGCTTGATCATTCTTACAGGCTAAGGGAGGGGGACATCCCACACTCCTGCCACCATCTGGTGCTTCTATGGGCTCTCCCCTGCCATCGGGGACTCAGAGAAAGAATCGGCCAGCGTCAGATCACGAGGATAGAGATTTCCGGTGACCAGATTGTTTTTCATGTGTTGCTGAACTTACTGGTAGTCATTGTGGATTTAGAGTTTGAAGCAGCATAGTGGAAGGAGTACCTACCTGCTTTGGATTATTTTCATCCTTTGAGCCACCAAGATTCTCTGATGATCCCTGGGAGGGAATGTTTGTACAGGGTGCAAGACGTGTTTGACCCCTTGCAGGGTCGTTTAACCACTTATGGCCCTGGACCATTTCACTGGCCAAAGACCAGGCCACTTCTTGCGATTCGGCACTGCGTCGCTTTAACTGACAAGACAATTGCGCGGCCATGCGATGTGGCTCCTAAACAAAATTTACGTACGTCCTTTTTTCCCACAAATAGAGCTTTCTATTAGTCGTATTTGTTCACCTCAGCAGTTTTTATTTTTTGCACTAAACAAAAACACAGCGACAATTGCGAAAAAAAACACCAATATTTTTTACTTTTTGCTACAATAAATATCCCCCAAAAATATATAAAAACAACGTTTCCCTCAGTTTACGCCGATACGTATTCTACATATTTTTGATAAAAAATTTTTTTTTGCAATAAGTGTTTATTGATCGGTTTGTGCTAAAGTTAGTGTCTACAAAGAAGGGGATAGATTTATGGCGTTTTTATAAATTTTTACTAGTAATGGTGCCGATCAGCGATTTTTAATCGCAACTGCGGCATGGTGGACACATCTCACACTTGACAGCATTGTCATTTTTACAGCGGTCAGTGCTATAAAAATGCACCGATGACTGTAAAAATTACACTGGCAGTGAATAAGTTAACCTGTAGGGGGGCGCTGAAAGGGTCAAGTGTGACCTACAAGTGCTTTTAACGGTTAGGGGGCGAGGCTTGCTGTGACAAGTCACTGATCGCTGTTCCCGATGACAGGTAACAGACGATCAGTGACATGTCAGGGGAAGGACAGGGAGATGTTGTGTTTACACCGACATCTCCCTCTGTGACCCCGATTGCAGGACACCGGCAGACATAGAGTCCGCGGGTCCCACGGTCATGGAGCGCAGCCATGCCATTCTGTCGACGTAAAAGTGTGTGCGGCGGTTGGGAAGTGGTTAAAGGAGGTGAACGAGCATTGCATGAGGCGGTGGGAGCACTCTGTTCATGGAGGTTGTCCAAAGACATCACACAAGCTTGTTTTTGTTTTGCTTCTTTGCACAATGTGGATTCATTCATTTTATGTTTTTGGACTTTTTTCATATTATTGCAATATCAGAATTTATAACCATAATTGTTTCACGTATACAGCGCTGTCACATATACACACACACACTTTTATATATATATATATATATATATATATATATATATATATATATATATATATATATATATATATATATATATATATATATATATGTATAAAAAAATTGATTTCTATGGGCGCACATTAGAGACGGCTGCAGTAAAAAGTTATCACTATTATAGGTTATTCAGGTTTCACATTTCATACCATATTAGCACGCAACTACCTCAATATTCAGTCATCTCTATGAACGTCAGAAGCCCGGGCCTGATGTTATGGGCTGTGGTTGTAAACAAAGCCGCGATCGCAGCTGGTAAGCATTAGATTGTGAATCATGCTTTCCAGTCTTATTGACCCCACACCTCTCCATAAAGAGGACCTGTCATGAACCATTCCTATTACAAGGGATGTTTACATTCCTTGTAATAGGAATAAAAGTGATTAAAAAAAGGAAAAGTGAGGAAAAAAAAAAAAAAAAAAAAAGTAAAAAATAAATAAAACATAATTAAAAAACGCCCCTGTCCCCAGTAGCTCGCGTCCAGAGGCGACTGCACACGCAAGTCCCACCCACATATGTAAACGCCATTCAAACCACACATGAGGTATCGTCGCGTGCGAGCAACAATTCTAGCACTCCTCTACCTCTAAACTGGTAACCTGTAAAAAAAAATTAAAGCGTCACCTATGGAGATTTTTAAGCACCGAAGTTTGGTGCCATTCCATGAGTGTGCGCAATTTTAAAGTGCGACATGTTGGGTATCCATTTACTCGGCGTATCATCTTTCATATTATACAAAAAAAAAAATTGGTCTAACTTTTACGGTTTTGTTATTTTTTAATTCACGTTTGAAAAGTTGTTGTGCAAATACCGTGAGAGCTAAAAAGTTGCAACGACCACCATTTTATTCCCTAGGGTGTCTGCTAAAAAAAAAACATATATAATGTTTGTGGGTTCCGAGTTATTTTCTAGCAAACAAAATTATGATTTGATGAACATATGGTTAGTACACGTTGTACTAGCTATCTGTGGTACAACAATAGCTTTGCGGCGGCACACAAAAATAAATAAATCACTCTCTGCAATGCAACAAGAGGGCATACCACTGTTCTCTCAAATAGTGTAAAACCGCTATGAACGTTAAAGTTAAAACTAGATCTCTGCCAAGCAAGATCACAGAACCTGTGGAAGTCTCCTCAAGCAGTAAAATCCATCTCAAAAGGTTATGGATTTTCAGCTTTTCTCCCAAGAAAAACAGAGCCTGGACAGTTCAAATATGGATGTTATTTTGTCACCTGTCTCAAAGATCCTAGGAGCAGTGATGGCAAACCTTGGCACCCCAGATGTTTTAGAACTACATTTCTCATGATGCTCAACCCCACTGCAGAGTGCATGAGCATCATGGGAAATATAGTTCAAAAAATCTAGGATGCCAAGGTTTGCCATCACTGTCCTAGAGAATCATACTTACCCTGTTACACCTGAAGAGCAATTTGTACCTCTGTGCAGAAGCAGAATGTTCAGGAATGTCACCTCTGCTAACTGGCTGTTAGAGTATCTACGTACTTGTTCTGAACCAGTGACTCAAGATTGATAGCCAGGCAAATAACATTTTTCAGGGCAAAATGGCTACAATTATACCAGAGGTTTCTCCCATGACAAGCCTATGTTAACATTACTACATGTATGTTTTAAAGGAACTCTTAATGACAAAAAACATGATAGCTGGCACTGCAGACCTGTTTTTTTTAAAGGGAAAGTCCCAGGTGTACTTTAAGTGGAGTTTCCATCCCAATTTGTTTTCATTATTGTGCTCATTAGACCTAAAAAAGTAAAAAAAAATAAAAATGTTTTTTTTTACTCATCTGGAAATGCCTGTTGCTATGTGGTCCCACGAAATCTGCCTTTGAAATAACCTAGGATTCTGACATCTTCCTCTAATGCTCCTGGGAAATGTGTGTCATCATTTCCCAGGAAGCAATGAGCTGTCCAATTATCACTCCCCATCCAAGACTTCCAGGAAGTGCTTGTAGGCTTCACAATGCCCACAAGCAAAATGACAACGGTGTGGACATAGTTTTATAAACTATCTTTTTTGAATATCTATGCGGATCAGCGGCGGATTGTAAAATAGTAAGTGACCGGATATATAGTATAAAAACGCAGGATGAAAGGACATACCATTTTAAAAAATGCTAATTGTGGTTGGAAGTCCGCTTTTATCATCTGTAGCTTGCCTTTATTATCTGATGATTAAGTGGCCTTGGCTTGTTTAAAACCGATTTTGTAATGTATCAATCGTACATATTGTTTGGACACAGGTATGTAGCGATCTTACCAGAGGCCATTCATACTCGTTTACCATTTTGGGGACAGGTCATTTTTAACCATTGCATTTAGGAAATACTTTGTGCAGTGCTTTCCACAGGCTGTACCTCTAGACCAGGGGTCTCAAAGTACTGGCCCGCGGACCGGTTTTAAATGGCCCGCAGGCAGGGCGGGTGCCGCGGAAGTGTAGATCGAGGTGCATGAAGAGTAGCGCAGGAAGCGTCTGTCATAAGTTCACTTGTCTCTCATGTCACACTGCTACTCCCCGGCGGCTCCTCCTCTCTCCTCGTCCGTCCCCATTTGCTTGTGACATTATCTGAGATGGATGAGAAGAGAGGGGGGGCTGCCGGGGAGTAGCAGCGTGACATGAGAGACAAGTGAACTTATGACAGACGTTTCCTGCGCTACTCTGCCTTTGAAGAAAACAACAAGTAAATGCTGACCTGTGCTCTCATGTGCCCTGGTGTGCTCTCATGTGCCTTGATTGTGCCCTAATGTGCTTTCATGTGCCCTGATGTGCTCTCATGTGCCTTCATGTGCTCTCATGTGCCCTGATTGTGCCCTAATGTGCTCTCATGTGCCCTGATGTGCTTTCATGTGCCCTGATTGTGCCCTGATGTGCTCTCAAGTGCCCTGATGTGCTCTCATGTGCCCTGATGTGCTCTCATGTGCCCTGATGTGCTCTCATGTGCCCTGATTGTGCTCTCATGTGCCCTGATTGTGCTCTCATGTGCCCCGATTGTACCCTCATGTGCCGCCCCATGTACCCTCATGTGCTGGGCTCTGTACATCAGGGTACCCTGTGCCCTGTACCCTGATGTGCCATGTGCCCTGTCCCGATGTGCTGTGCCCCATGTGCTCTCATGTGCCCCATGTTCCCTGATTGTGCCCTGATGTGCCCCATGTGCCCTGGTGTGCTCGTATGTGCCCTGATATGCCCCATGTGCTCTGATTCTGCCCTGATGTGGCCCATGTACCCTGATGTGCCATGGGGCACATGAGAGCACATCAGGGCACAATCAGGGAACATGGGGCACACCAGGGAACATGGGGCACAGCACATCAGGGTACAGGACATGGCACATCAGGACAGGGCACATGGCACTTCAGGGTACAAAGCCCAGCACATCAGGGTACATGGGGTACCCTGATGTGCTGGGCTTTGTACCCTGATGTGCTGTTACATGTGCCATGTGCCCTGTCCTGATGTGCCCTGATGTTCCATGTCCTGTACCCTGAAGTGCCATGTGCCCTGTCCTGATGTGCCCTGATGTGCTCTCATGTTCCCCATGTTCCCCGATTGTGCCCCGATATGCTCTCATGTGCCCTGGTGTGCTCGTATGTGCCCCATGTGCCCTGGTGCTCGTATGTGCCCCATGTGCCCTGATATGCCCCATGTGCCCCGATTGTGCCCCATGTACCCTGATGTGCCCCATGTACCCCGATGTGCCCCATGTACCCTGATGTGCTGGGCTTTGTACCCTGATGTGCTATGTGCCCTGTCCTGATGTGCTGTGCCCTGATGTGCCATGTCCTGCACTGTGCCATGTGCCCTGTCCTGATATGCCCTGCCCTGATGTGCCGTGCACCCTGATGTGGCCTGTTGTGCTGTACCCCTACGTGCTGTGCTCTGATGTGCCCTGTACCCTGATGTGCTGGGCTGGGCTTTGTAACCTAATGTGCTGGGCTTTGTACCCTGATGTGCGCTGTGCACTCATGTGTGCTGTGCCCTGATGTGCTGTACCCTGATGGTGAGTGGTCAGTGTGTAGTGTAGTGGTCAGTGTGCAGTGTAGTGGTCAGTGTTAATAATGCATTCGCTGACACCAGTACTGTTTTTGAAGTTTGAAAGTTTGCATGCGGCCCCCCATGGGATATGGAAACTTGACTTGTGGCCCTCAGGTAATTTGAGTTTGAGACCCCTGCTCTAGACACTAGGTGGTGTTTTCTTGTTTGAGCTATAATTATCTGAGAGCAGCACACAGTGATAGGATTACTGAAAAAGGTGAGCAACAAGGTACCCAATATAAAACAAAAAGGTTTAATAGAGTGTACCAGTCCAATGAGAAAGGGATCATACAACACAGATGCAGCAGCAGCTGTCTTTCTTGCCTCGGGGATGCGGGGCACTTGACAAAGCAGACAGCCTGCTGCTGGCATGTGATTAGCAATGTGTGCATTGTTTGCAGCACATTTTCTGTCTATGTCACTAATGAGAAGATGCAGAGGGTGAACGCACAGGAGCTTTTTAAAACTGCAAACTCTTATGAATAAAATTCTCTAATCCTAACAAGTAAATATCGCAGCACTTTTAAAATGATCATACTCCATGCAGGAGAGATTAAAAAAAAAAAGGGAGAAGATCTAGAACAAAGCTAAATGGATACTAAAAAGACCTAGCTGCAATAACCATTGAAATTAGTAAGCAGTTTAACTGAAACTGCATATAGGATACAAGATCGACTCCCAAAAACACTGTCATCACCAAAGAAAATGTTTACAAATGAATTATATCACTTGATCGATGTGTAAAAGAGCCAAGATAATGCAGGAAAAATAGCTTAAACCGTTAATAAAAAAAAAAAAATAATAATTCAGCTTCGAAATGACATCTGTCACTGTGTTCAAATTACAAGAGGCAAGGTTTAAGTCCACAGCTGAAAAAAAGCACAATCCTCATCTTTGCTTAGGAGATTATGCGGATGTGAGAGTGCGATTAGAGGCGTGGGAAAGCAGAGCTAGATACGCTGTACCCAACCACCAATTACAGTCAATCATACAATCGAGGTGGTGGTGGTGGGGCATCAAGTTAACAAGAGAATAACCATTTCTGAGATAATTACAGCATTAGTAAGCTTAATACACCGATAAAGCTTTCTCCAGCATTAAAAGGGTGTGCTGAGAAAACAGCTTCAGCTTCTTGATATGCCCGCAGTGTCATTAATAGTGCTCAAGTGTTGGTTCCTTAGCAACAGACGGCCACAAAATATTTTGGCAGAATTTCAGGGCTTCCCCCCACCCCCGGCTCCTCTTTTGTGAGATGTGGAAGGTCTTCCACCTACAGCAAAGGAGGGGGCCCATGAGACCGTTGCTAATTTCCCCTAAAGAGTGGGAGAGGATAGGGGTACCCCTTATGGGCATTATATTTAACGAGCATTAATGGAAAAACCTGTGTAAAGTATCAAATAGATGTATCCTACAATGCAGATACACTTCTAGGGACACTGATATACTTATTATAAAAAAATAATAATGGCAGTTTCAGTTAAACTGCTTACTAATTTCAATGGTTATTGCAGCTAGGTCTTTTTAGTATCCATTTAGCTTTGTTCTAGATCTTCTTCCCTTTTCTGCCTCCTTGTAATGTCCTCTAAGAGCTTCTGAACATTTCCATTTCCCCCTCACTTTAGTTTGTTTGGAATGAGAAGTGCACATCAGTTGTGGTCATACGCACTGCTCTAAGCACACTAATAAAAAAACAAAAAAAACAAACACACACACACACACACACACACACACACACACACACACACTTGGAAGAGACAAAGCAACACCAAGGGGGTTATTTCTGAAAGGCAAATGCACTTTGCACTGCAAGTACACTTGAAAGTGCAGTCGATTTAGATCAGAGGGGTGACATGCAAGAAAAAAAAAAAAAAACATTTTAGTTTGCACATGACTGGAAGGTAAAAATCAGCAGAGCTTCCCCTCATTTCAGATCTACCCCTCAGATTTACAGTGACTGCACTTCCAAGTGCACTTGCAGTGCAAAGTGGATTTGCCTTTCGTAAATAACCCCCAAAGTGTACAATACATACTTGAAAATATTATTTTAATTCTTTAAGTGTCACTTTAACTCACTGATATGTTTACAGCTTGGAGTATTCTACAAGCCACTCTTTAGATGTAACTAGGTTCAGCAAATATTGGCCACCAGAAATTTCAATACACAATGTGCACAAAATATTTGTAAATTGCTCTGCAAGAACATTCACTGTTTGGCAATGACAGCCTCCAGTACTGCACTGGTGCTTTGGTTGTGACAGATAACCCTCACAACGCAAAAAGCCTTTACTCACCTTTGTCCATGGAAGTGTGATGCTCTGTTCCAGAGTCTTCTCTCTTACACACACACACACACACAAACACACAGTCCTTCAGGTCTACACATGTCTGATGTAAACATTTTCTATTGGCTGCCTAGTAGCAAGATCCACCCAGGAACTAGAAGATGGATTGGAGTGATGTCAGAAACAGGGGATGAACTGCCACAGGGACAAGAGCAGGACTGGATTATCGGTGTCCCACATCAAGAAATGGCACTGTAAGGACACATATAAGAAGGCCTTGGAGAGTATAAACTGGATTCATTCATTTAAACATAAATGTGAAAAATGTGGCATGCATTTGTATTCAGCCCCCTGAGTCAATACTTTGTAGAACCACCTTTCACTGCAATTACAGTCTTTTTGGTCAAGATACCAGCTTTGCACATCTAAGGCCCCATACTCACGAGCAAACATGTCTGCTGAAACTGGCCCGCAGGCCAGTTTCAGCAGACATGTTTGGTCGTGTGTGGGCGCGAGCGGGCCGAATTCCAGCAAACATTTGCCCGCCGGGCCTTTTCCCAGCGGGCAAATATTCCTGGACTTGTTTTAAAACAGCCCGCTGGAATTCAGCCCGCTCGGACATGTACGGTCGTCAGTACAGACCTACCGTACATGTCCAGGCGCCCGCCGTCCCTCGCATGCGTCGAATGACTTCGACGCATGCGTGGAAGCATTTTAAAGGCGGGCCGCCCACGTCGCCGCGTCATTGTCGCGGCGACACCGCGGACACGCCCCGCGTATTGTTTACGCGCGGACTTCTGTACGATGGTGTGTACAACCATCGTACAGAAGCCCTCTGGCAGACATGTATGGTGAAAACGGTCCGACGGACCGCTTTCACCATACATGTTTGTCCGTGTGTACCCGGCCTAAGAGAGTAACATTTTTGCCCATTCTTCTTTGCAAAATGGCTCAAGTTCTGTCAGATTGGATGGAGAGAGTTTGAACAGCAATTTTCAAGTCTTGCCAGTGTCTCAATAGGATTTAGGTCTGGACTTTGACTGGGCCATTCTAACACATGCCTATGCTTTAACCACTTCCTGCCCGTTCAATGGCAAATTGACATCCGGGAAGTGGTTGCACAATCCTGACTGGACGTCTATTGATGTCCTGCAGGATAATGCCTAGCGCGTGCCCGCGCAGAGCGCTGATCGGGGACGGCGTGTGTCCCTCTGACACAGCGCTTCCCCCGATCACGGTAAACAGCCAATTTCATTGGCTGTTTACCACGTGATCGGCTGTGTCAAAGTCACAGCCGATCACATGTCAAAACAAAATCGGCGGCGCGCTCCGTGCGCGCCGCCAGAGGCTTGCAGAGCGGGGATCGGAGAAGGCGCGTGTCCCTTGGATACAGCGCTTCCCCGATCAGGGTTAACAGCCAATGAAATTGGCTGTTTACCAAGTGACCGGCTGTGTCCAATCACAGCCGGTCACAAATGTAAACAAACAGCAGTTACTATCTGATCCCTGCTCTTTCCTCACACACCGATTGGGGGGAGAGAGCAGGGATCGGTAAGTGAGATTAGTGTCGTTTTTTGTCTACACTGTATTGTGCACAACACAGCCCCCCCCCCACCAATAAAGAGCACCTGTCACACAGCCCATCTGTCAATCATCGGAACCACCACCACCCGTACCACCATCGGTAACACCACCACCCGTACCGCCATCGGTAACACCACCCGTACCACCGCCACATTTCTGCCACTAATACCTCCATCGGTACCGCCACACAGGCTACCAGTACCGCCATTAGTACCACCTCCTGTACCTCCATTGGTACCACCACACATTTCTGCCACTAATACCTCCATCTGTACCATCACACAGGCCGCCACCAATACCACCAGCAGTACCATTACGCAGGCCCACCAATAAGTACTGCCATAATGTCCCAAAGGCTTTACACACCCGAGGAGGCATATGCCATTATTGCCATGTCGGATGATGAGAACAGCGAGGAGCTCCCATCATCCGATTCTGATTCGGAATACGAGCCAGTGGAGGATAGTGGCTCAGAGTCCGAGTCCCCGGAGGAAACCGTCCCTCCCAAAAGAATTCGATCAGGACCAAGATCAGGAGATCTGCAGAGCACCAGCAGCGCCATACCCCAGGAAGAAGAGCCCAGTACAAGTAATGGAAATACACGCCCAACCCGAAGAATCCAGCCCCAGTCCTACCTTCCCGATGCCCTGGTAAACCCCTTATGGTTACCTGCCAACTCAGGATCCGCCATCATCCCCCCTTTCACCGCACAGCCAGGTGTGCAGCACGACACTACGAATTTTTCTCAATTTGATTATTTTTGTTTATTTTTCCCAGAAGATTTTATGCAGAATATAGTGGATCAAACTAATATATATGCATCCCAATTCATTGCCGCCAACCCCAATTCTTCCTACGCCCACATGTTCCAATGGCAGCGTCTAACATTGGAAGAATTTAAAATGTTTTTGGGCCTTATGTTCAATATGGGGCTTACACAGAAGAACGAAGGCCAGTCATATTGGTCTACACGCCCCATCCAACACATGCCTATATTTTCCGCTGTCATGTCCAGGACAAGATACGACATGATAATGCGTTTTCTCCACTTTAATGACAATTCACAGTGCCCTCCCCGAGATCATCCCCACTACGACAAATTGTACAAGATACGCCCCCTAATCGATGCCTTTTCCCAGCGATTTGCAGAAGTTTTCATCCCAGACCAAAACATTTGTGTGGACGAGTCCCTAATACATTTCACTGGCCGACTTCACTTTAAGCAGTACATCCCAAACAAGAGAGCCAGGTATGGGTTAAAATTAAATAAATTATGCGATTGAGCCACTGGATATGTGTTCACATTCAGGATCTACGAAGGCAAAGACTCCCAGCTCCAGCCCTGTGATTGCCCCACATATATTCGAACCAGTGGGAAAATTGTCTGGGAGTTGACATACCCCCTGTTCGGAAAAGGTTACCATTTATATGTCGATAATTATTATACCAGTCTGCCCCTTTTTTCGTCACCTTTACAGCAAGCAAACCCCAGCCTGCGGTACCTTTAAAAAAAAAAAAAAAAAAAAAAAAAAAAAAACAGAAGGGATTCCCACAAAATTTGTTGACCAAAAAATGTATATCTGAAGAATCATCATTCATTAGGAACGAGGAGGTGTTGGCCATGAAGTGGAAGGACAAGAAAGATGTCCACATCCTCTCTACCATTCACAATGACACCGTGGTGGAGATCCATAGAAGACGCGGCCCTATTGTAAAGCCTGAATGTGTTCACGATTACAATTTGTACATGGGGGGGTGGATTTAAAAACGACCAGATGCAACAGCCCTACTTATCTACCAGAAAGTCCTATTATTGGCACAAGAAAGTTGCGTTTCACCTGTTTCACATGGCCCTTTATAATTTGTTTGTCGGCTACCAAAAAGCAACTCAAAACCCACAAATCTCCTACCTCAAGTATATCGAAGATATCATTGAAGCCCTCATTTACCAACAAGATCCCGTCCCAGGAAGCATTCGCTCTGATTGTGCGAGTCGTCTTCACGAGCGACACTTTCCCTTTAGCATCCCCCCCACAGAATCTGGAAGACGCCAAAAAAAAAATGCCGTTGTAACGGACATATGCATGCTGCCGGGACAGTTATAATCTTCGTGCAGGGGGACTACAAGGAACTGCATGGCCTGTCACAATTGGATGTACCACATTGTATTCTGAGCTCAAAGGGTTAATTGTTCAAGTCTCTTTCATTGCTGAATGCTAATGTTCCCTTCGCATAGATAATGAGAACTCTCTCTTGTGTGCAGGTAAAGCCCCCCTGTGAGGTGTATGCTGATGGGGATTATGTGTGAGTGATAATTGTTTTAAAAGTTAATTGAATTCTATTGAGAAAAGAATGTGCCTGGCCAGGAAATGTTAAGTGATTTGCGGTGCCGAAGCGTCTAGAGACTGGCCAAGTGATTAATTCAAGGAGATGTCATTGTTCTTGTAACAGTTGTAAGCAGATATAAGCAGGTGAAATATGCCAAATAAAGTCAGTCTGCTTGACCCTTCAAACGTAGCACGTCTCGTTTCTTGGAAGGGCGTTCGATGGGATATACCAGCGGTACCTGCATATCATAACTTGTCAGCAAAAAGGACGTCTCCAACGGCCGATACCCCTCACTACCAGTGGGTAGCCGTTACAGCCGTGTATGCAGCAGAGGAGGAGTAAGAAGAGACACCACACCACCTGTTACTGTCCCTCCCAACCTGGCCTGTGCCTCGGACAGTGCTTCAAAAAGTATCATACATCCATCCAATATTAGTTCCCCTTATTATTAACAGACTGTCATTTCCCCATTTGCCTGCTACCATGTTACTACCTTTTATGTTAATTAACTGACCCTGGCCTGTTTACCGACGATGTCTTTGCTTGCCGATTTAATAAAATGTTTGTAGTTGTACACAGTGATTATCAGATCATCATTTACACTTAAATCACGTTCTTGTGCCTGGCTTAAAACATTTTTGTTTATGGGTGGTTTATTCAGTTAACCAAAAGTGCCAACAGCACAGACTTATCAGATAAATAACAAAAGGAGAATCTACAATTCTGTGTACGAAATAACCATTTACAATGTAAATTCCATATCTTATACTAGCAGGAGTGTACCATCCTGATGATGGCAGAAAGAAATGCAAGGAAGACCAAAAACATTTTTTCAGTGTCTCTAAAATGTATCTTCGTCTGCATGTTCCCAATTCAGCAAAACATAACCCCACTCTGAAACCAGCTCAAAAGCCTTCTTCTTTGGCTAATTATGAAAACCAATCACGCTAACCATCTTTTTCACAGCTATATAGTGTCCTGGTAAACCAGGAATTCTTTGACATATTATGGTTACCTATGCCGGTGTCATGCATTGGCCACCTGGAGGAGCCAATCACCAGAATACAGAGTATGCACAGATACATGCTATGACAATATCTGTCATGTGGGCATGAACTGGATAAGGAACTATTACGTTAAATAATATTTCCTTTAAAATAATAAACTAGGCGTTCTGAAATCTAAATTTCTTGCTTGTGTGTTGTGCGACTGGAATCCTACATTTACAAGTCCTTAGGTTACCAGTAGTTTTCTTTGAAATACAAGCATGGTAAAGATAAAAACACTGGAGTAAATATGTCTAGTTCCACCATGATCTAAAAAGGGGTTGTAAAGGTAAAAAAAAAAAAAAAAAAATTCCCTAAATAGCTTCCTTTACCTTAGTGCAGTCCTCCTTCACTTACCTCATCCTTCGATTTTGCTTTTAAATGTCCTTATTTCTTCTGAGAAATCCTCACTTCCTGTTCTTCGGTCTGTAACTCCACACAGTAATGTGACACTTTCTCCCTGGTGTGGAGAAAGCCTCTTGAGGGGGCGAGCAGGAGTGTCAGGACACCCACCAACACACAGCTCCTTTCTCTATCTGCAAAGTAGATAGCGTCCTGACCCTCCTGCTCGCCCCCTCAAGAGGCTTTCTCCACACCAGGGAGAAAGCCTTGCATTACTGTGTGTAGTTACAGACAGAAGAACAGGAAGTTAAAGAAGAAATAAGGACATTTTAAAGCAAAATGTAAGGATGAGGTAAGTGAAGGAGGACTGCACTAAGGTAAAGGAAGCCATTTAGGGAGATTTTTTTTTTACCTTTACAACCCCTTTAAGATCAGCTTGAATGTTTGGATAAACCATCCGAGCTTTTAGGCTCAGTTCTCACTAGTGTGACTTGCCAAGTCGCATGACAAGTCGAAACCCATTTTAATTGGGCCCATCCCAATCTATACGATTAAAGTTGCACTGCAAAAATTTCACAATTTTCGAGTTTCACTAGTGTGAACCAAGCCTTAGGCCTCATGTACACTGCAGCAACAAATAAAAATACACCTGTTTCTTCAAGCATTCAAGCTTTTTTTTCTCTGCTTGTAAACTCCCCTCCTTGTTAGCCTATGTGTCCATGCACACTATAGACGTTTTCTCGTTCGGTGAAAGGAGAGTTTACAAGTAGAAGGAAAAAAAATAAAAATCACTTGTGGTTTCAAGAGCAGCTTTTGAGCATCATTTTTTTTCAAAAGCTCCATAATGCACGTTGGCACTAGGCAGGTTCCAGCGTTCACGTACTCTACTGACCAGGAATGGCTCTCATTGAAATACACTGAATTTCACATGTCCAGCGACTTTGGGGGGGGGTCTCAAGTCGGATCTCAAGTCACACAAATGTAAAAGGAGCTTTAGTGCTCTGGAATGAGGCAAGCACACACTTATCCAAAAGGTATAGTTTTTGTTCAAATTTCATGTCTGAGTTTTAAAAACACTTTAATGCAGAGCATGCATTATGATAAAAAAAAACAAAACAAAAAAAAAAACACTTTAACCTCAGACTACATTTTTCAAAATTATAGGAACAAACATCCAAAGAAATTGACATAAAAAAAATAAAACAAAAACTTAATAAAAGTAAACAATAATACATTTCAAAGATGTACTGTACTACCTAAAATTAAACCATACTGTAGTTTACTTACAAGAACACAAAAATCTGGACTTGACATGTGTGATTTTCTTAACTAGTTAACCACTTGACAATAACAAAAATAAGGCAGTGTCTCAAAAGGGCACTTACAGCTATATAGTAAACTTTTGCCTTTTCCACCAGCTGCCAATTCTCCTTCAGGTCGAGGTGCTTTGCTTTATCATAGCAATTAGCAGCAGCCAGGTTAGCCACCAGAGACCTAAAAAACATTTGTGTGTCATGTTACTGGGCTATGTTCACCTATAAATAAAAAATGTAGGTCATGCAATCTTAATCTTAATGTGGCAGTGCATGCCAAGTGCGCCAAACACAGGTACATTTTCCTTCCCCCAGTGCAAATGTGCATAAATGAAAAAAAGAACGTCACTTGACATACCTTACTCTAAATCACAAAAAGTAAAGAGCTGAAAAAGATTGAAATAGTTCTGGTATATTATTGAAAAAAAAAAAAAGGAAAAGAACAAACAGTAAAAACACACAACATCAAATATGAGAAAAATTATGACAAAATGAAATCATATCTAAAGGCAAAATGTATTGGCTTGAGAAGTTTGCGTTCCTGTTGGGGTTTTTTTATTGCAGTCTGTGCCCTTGTTGAGGAGATTTACTCACAGGGTCCTAATGTCTCCAAAAAAGAGAGAGTAAAAGTCCAAAATTTGTGTTGGGACTAAAACTGGAATAGAAGGGAGGAAATCTTACTACGGTGACAACTGCTTCCATGACAATTGTCCAAGATGGGTTTTCCTTCACTTTGGAGAGATATCATTCCACTTTGTTGGAACTTTAGGACAGGAAGTTAATGGAAATCTCCCTAAAGAGACACAGATGGCACACACAAAAAAATAAAAAAGTGACAATTGTTTAAATCTTTTCCTACCCTGTTCAAAATAAAAATGTATGACTTTAGATATACTTTAGGCAAACACTAAGACCACAGGGAAGAAGTCAGGCTTTATGCTGTTGTGAAATAAAATATCTGGTTATAGCCCAAACATTCCTCTTCAATAATTGGAGATATGCAATACAAGATGTAGGGTCATATTAGACATATGGTCTTGAGAAGTTATACAATTTCACTGCTTAAATTCCAAGCTCACAATTATTCAACTGAAAAATATAAATGTTCTTGCTCGACATCAAATGCTCAGAAGGTAACTGCTCGACACGGTCTATATAGTTTAGTAGACCTACATTCAAAGCCAATTCAACCCATAGAAATCCGAAGATGAGCATCAATGAGAATATTATTTAATTCTCTGTCCCCCTGGTAAAAAAAACTTAAGCGTGTTGATAGAAGACCAGGCGGCCTCAGATCGGTTTGCACCGATTGATGCTGGTTAAGGTATATTGGGCTACATAACGATTCCACTATGGGGGCCTCTCCAATATTCATTGTGTGTATGTCTGCCCTCTACTGGCCTAGAGAGTAACTGGAATTCCACCTAGCATGTGCCGGTTAAAGTTTTGGCTGGTTTTGAACAACCATGCACTCTATATAAAATGATCTATCCCCTTCGGAAGATTGCTATCGAAACTGATTGGGCTCATCCACGTGAACATGTCTGTATGTATCTGTATTTTTGTGGCTCTGTGTGCCCTTTAACCAC
The DNA here is from genome assembly GCF_905171775.1 of Rana temporaria. Classification (NCBI taxonomy): domain Eukaryota; kingdom Metazoa; phylum Chordata; class Amphibia; order Anura; family Ranidae; genus Rana; species Rana temporaria. The sequence goes on from NC_053496.1 coordinate 124,990,810, forward strand.
TTAAGGACCGCCTCCTGCACATACACGTCTGCAGAATGACAGGGCTGGGCACAAGCACGTACCTGTACGTCCTCTAAGTGCCGAGGGTTGCGCCCGCGACCCGGTCCGAAGCTCTGTGACCGCCGACCCGATCGCCGCTGGAGTCCTGCGATCGGTCCCCGGAGCTGAAGAACGAGGAGAGCTGTGTGTAAACACAGCTTCCCCGTTCTTCACTGTGGCGCGGTCATTGATCAAGTGTTCCCTGATATAGGGAAGCACGATCAATGACGTCACATGTCCAGCCCCGCCCCCCTACAGTTAGAAACACATATGAGGTCACACTTAACCCCTTCAGCACCCCCTAGTGGTTAACTCCCAAACGGCAATTGTCATTTTCACAGTAAACAATGCATTTTTATAGCATTTTTTGCTGTGAAAATGACAATTGTCCCAAAAATGTGTCAAAACTGTCCGATGTGTCCGCCATAATGTCGCGGTCACGAAAAAAAACAAAAAAAAAAAAAAACGCTGATCCATTAGTAGTAAAAAAAATAAAATAATAAAAATGCAATAAAATTATCCCCTATTTTGTAAACCAATCGATAAACACTTATTGCAATTTTTTTTTTTTTTTACCAAAAATAGGTAGAAGAATACGTATCGGCCTAAACTGAGGAAAAAAATCGTTTTTTTATATATATTTTTGGGGGGTATTTATTATAGCAAAAAGGAGAAAATATTGAATTTTTTTCAAAATTGTCGCTCTATTTTTGTTTATAGCGCAAAAAATAAAAAACCGTAGAGGTGATCAAATACCACCAAAAGAAAGCTCTATTTGTGGGGAAAAAAAGGACGCCAATTTTGTTTGGGAGCCACGTCGCACGACTGCGCAATTGTCAGTTAAATCGACACAGTGCCGAATCGCAAAAACTGGCCAGGTCCTTTACCTGCATTTTGGTCCGGGTCTTAAGTGGTTAAAATCGGACTGCCCACTTTTTTTGTGTTACATGTTCTAGGGATGATGACATGCAGAAGTATTGAGTATTCCTGTATTTTGGTTTTGAGCGGTTGCACGTGCCTAGTAGTGGAATGGGAAGTAGGCTGCTGGGGACCATCAGGAAAGAAACTGACAGACTGATGCAATTTAAGTGTTCCGATGAGAAAAGTTGCAGAGTCTGCATCCTTCCAGAAGTCATTAACCCTTAGGGATCTTGCCAAAATGCATTTTCTTAAACGTACATTATAAGACACAGGCAAGGTATTACCCCTTTTACATTACATTTAATTACTTCAATGAATGCTTGGTGACCTAGGTCTGATATTGTATGTAGTGCCGGCTGGATATTTGACATGTCCTATATGGGACAGGCAAATTACTATCTAACTTATTGTTATGATCATGTAACTTTGTATATACTTGCACCTTGACTAGACTGTATTTCCCCGACCAACATGGTGAAATTATTACATCCCACATTTTTCATGTGGTTTTATTAGTTAACATTTATTAGATAACTTTCCTTATCCTTAAATTGTCTATTATCTACCATTATGATCCATGTATCCCTAACCTTGTTACTTAGATTATTGTTCTAATGTTCACCCTCATCGCCTCGGGAATATCAGCTTTTGTCTACAGGTGTAATTTAGTGGTGATCCTTTCCCACACCATTTTTTTAATTCTCTTCATATATACTAACCTACTGCATTCCAACTTAGCTACCTTGTTATCTTCAACAACTATGGGCATTATATAAATACACTTTTGTATCACTTTGTCCCAATTCTGGGACTATTCACAATGTATCACTTCGGTTAGTTTTGTATTCACATCTAAACAACCGTTCTCTCTTTCACCCTTTCTATTCTTATCACCTTCACTTATTCAATTAACATTCACCACAAGACACTATAATTATCTAGTTATTATGATTAAATTATTATAGCTCAATTTAAGCACATCCTGGGTTCTGTGCAATAGGGGATATCAGTCTTGGTTGCCCCATAAGGCTTAGCCTCTCCAGTTTCTTAATTTTCACTTTATTTTTTATTTTCACCACCCTATTGCACTATATCACATGTTTTCTTTTATTTATCCCCCGCCCTCTTGCAGGTTCTTTTTTGCAATGGCAGCTGTCATTATTGATCAATATTCCAGGTCGCCATAAATTAGCAATCATGTTTGTGGGATTCATACCCCCACTTATTATACTTACCCCCTTGTTTTTTACTGTATTATCATGATGTTTATTTTTGTTACCATATTACCCCTTGAGTGCATTGTGTGCGGTCCCGGGGTGCCCGTGCTTCCCCACTGCGGCGGACATGTGTTTCCCCTGGAGGGGGTGTGTTTCCCTTCCCCCCCCCCACCCTCTCTTGCTCCCCCGGCTGGGCGTCTAGCCCGCTGGCCTAGGTGGAGCGCGCTTGCACAGGAGGGCTAATTGCGCACCTGTGCAGTGCGGGGAAACTGACCCGGTGACGTCACGGCGCCGTCAATTGGCGGCGTAGGTGATGTCTCCGGGTTGGGGTAGCTCATTTAAGGGCCGTCTGGCCCCCGGATGAGTCGAGTGGATCTCGCCTCTTGTGGCTCCCGGTCTGGGCAGTGACAGGTCTGGAGTCTAACGGCAACCTTGGGGATCCTCTTGGATGTACGTGCAGTCCCTTGTTTCAATGGTTCTGTCCATGCACTACAGTGCATTGTCTCCGTTTTGGGTACTTCCATGGATGACACAACACTGGTTCTCACCAGTAATTTTGGACTTCATTTTAACACTGCACCACCTTTGATCCCCTCACATTGCCACGCTCCTGTAACCAGCCTGCTGCCTTATTGTACCGAGACTATCCCATCCTCCACCATGGCTTGGCTTTCAAATTCCACGGATGTAACTACCGTGGTAAGCATTATCTTTGGCATAATTCCCAACCAAATTCCCCTTTCTCTCACCTCATCCTTCCCCTCCCATCCCATCCCCCTCCCCCCCCCTGCTTTTATCCCCCCCCCCCATTCCCCTTGGTTGTCCCTTCTCCCCCTTTTCAATTTTCTCCCCCCCCCCCCCCACTATTCATCCTCCCTTTCTTTTTCTCTTCCTTTTTTCTCCTTCTTTTCTCCTTTTTCCTTCATTCTATCCTTTACCACTCAGTCCTTACCCAATCTTGCCTGTTCCTTACCTATCAACAATCCGCCACCTCCCTCCCTCCTTCCCTACCAAAACAACCAATCTGGTTTATATATCTATACATTTATTACACTGTTATGCCCATATTCAGATTTCCACTACCAATACCCCCATGCCCGCCGTGGGGGGAACCATCCTTCGGGCGCCCTGGTTCTGTGCCTTATCAATTCACTCATGTGGTAAGTTTTTATTCCCTTGTACATTACATATTGTACTGCTGAAATGTATTATATATGTTTATTCTACTATATAATTCACAGATTGGTTTCCTGATGAAGCGGTGAACCTCCGCGAAACTAGTCGACCATGACCAACTGTTGATATATATATATATATTTGTTTTGTCTATTTTAATAATAAATTCCCCCTTTTTTTATCTATTCCTGTTTTATATTGTTTCATCTGTACCGAGATAGTCCCGCTTCTACTCAACTGTGTGGGCTGTTGTGGGTTCAGCCTCAGCAACTGTTCCCCTCCCCCCATGCTCCCCATTTTTCGCAATTAACTGGGATGATGGTACATTACGTTTACATATTATTGTTTATATGAGGCTATACTCTCAATTTTGTCTACACAGGCAAGGTATTCATATACTATGTGTTATAGGCCTGTATCTTCAGGTGATCTGACATTGGCAAGCTTTTGAGGACACGTCCCTGGGTGCCTCTCCTAGCACCTTACCCCACTCTGAGTCCTAAATTTTGTAGCAAGCATTGCAAAGTAACAGGAAGAGTTTAAGGAGGGTAGCCTGTGTCCTGTGTTGCACAAAAATGGAATTTACAGATGACACAAAATTCTTCTTATTGGCTATCCCCAAGCAATGAAAATAAGTGTGGTCAACAACTAGGAAAACATAACTGTGCCAACATGTCCAAAAAAAAGTATAAACGCCCCAGGTTCAGAGTATTACTGCAAGAAGCTTGTGGATGAAGGATGATAGAACAATATCCTCAATAAGATGGAATGTCAACACAGAAGGGAGAGTCAACAGTGCAATACAACCTTGTTGTGAAGTATAAGGTCTTTTCACAGGCAAGAGCTTCAAATTCACAGACATATTTGACAGACCTGACGTTCACCAGAAAGGCTACTTTTCGGGCATGAACCTCCAAGGAAAATCCCTTGATGGGTTCAAAGTGTAGCTTCTGAAGGCAAAGTGGGCCTGGTAGGAGAAAAACCTTGAATAACGGAATAAGTGAATGAGAAGCAAAGTAGGTGTTCTGGTCTTTACCAAGGTATAAATCACAGACTCAAGTCTCTATCCGTTAAGACATGGGTTGAAATAACCATACCCATTAAAGCAATAAACTGTAAAGCAGAGTACAATACAAGGCCTTAAGATAGCAGATCTGGTCTAAGAGGAGGCCAGGGGTCATCTGCAAGAAGCCTATGCTTGTCTGTGTACCAGGTTCTTCTGGACAAGTTTGGTGCCATGAGAATCACAGTCTTCCTCTCTTGCTATATTTTGTGAAGCAGGTAAAGGCACAATGCTCAGTAAAGGCATAGATTAGCTGGAACAAAGGATAGCTTGGGCAGCCGAGGCCAGAGCAGGAGATTCCCTGGCACTGGATAGAGCGGTTGTTTCTTGTTCCTGAAGGCTACGGCATCCACGTCTCTCACTTTTGGCATATCAAACTGAAAACATCTCAATGAAGAGACCATGCCCCCTGGTCCAAGTGGTTGCAGTTGAGATATAATCTGCCTGCCAGTTCTTTGGACTGGGAGTTTATGTTCACAAGAGGATCTGGTTTGCTTCCTTCATTGCAGTCAGGCTCCTCGTGCCTCATTGATGGATGATGTATGCCACTGTTCTGGCATCACTGACTGTACCCAAATTGTTTGTCCCTTTAGAAGGGGGGGGTGGAGTTAAGTGCTGGAGGGATAGCCAGACAGTTCTGAGCTCCAAGATTTTAAAGTGGTACAGAAGCCTTAAGGTTTTTCACCTTAATGCATTCTATACATTAAATAAGGTGAAAAACCTATCCTGCAGCTTCCTCGTCACCACTTTTTCATTCCTGAGCCCAACCTGATCCAGCGACGTGCATGACCCACCATGGTCTTCCTCCTCATTGGGCAGCTTGATAGCAGCTGTCAATCAAATGCTGTGACACAGAAGTGGGGGAGCAAGGCATAGTCCCACTGTCAACGGACGCAGCAGCGGAACTCGGGAGAGAGCGTGCACAGGTGTTCCCATGGAGAGCAACTTTACATGGGGGCCTGGAGCACTGGTGTGGGGGGGGGGGCGAACAGAAAAGGATCAGGGCTGCTCTGTGCAAAACCATTCAACATGGCAGATTAGTATCTACCAGGACAAGGAATTTATTGTTTGAGGTTAAGCTGGAGAATTCTTGAGTGGAATTGGGCGGAAAAAAACACCACTTCAAAAAGGAGGCCACCATTAGACCTGGATCTTACTATGGGATTTCTTTTGGATCTCAGCTATAGGGCATGAGCTTCTAGAGAAAAACTTCTCTGGAATGTATCCAGGACCAGACCTAGATACTCTAGGCACAACAGACTGGAGAGCAGATTTTTTTATTTATTTTTTTCCCGCCGATAACCCAGCCAAAGGCCTGAAGCCTTGATTTGTCGTTTGGACATTCACCGAGAGTTGCAAGATGAAACCTCCAGAAGAAGATTGTCTAGATAGCCTGTCACTTGGATGCCTTAAGTTCTGTGATGAACTAGAAGTGGTCATCTTCCACTGCAAAGCAAAAAAAAGAAATGCTAATGAGGAGGGCAAATTGGAACATAGGTTTTTTGGAACATGTTAATAAGCCTTTTGGATATCTTTAGAGACAATTAGTTCCCCCTCTTTTTTTTTTCATGGGTTCCCCTTTACTCAGGCGATTAATGACCTTGCAGATTACATTTGAAACTTCGGAACGTGAAGGAACTGGACATTTAATTTTAGTAAATATAAAACTTCTAAATATTTTTTTCCATCAGCAGTATATTGCAGTCTTGCGATTTCTATCAGTTCCTGGTGAAGTTTGTAGGAGGAGTTTTCATACTGCACTGAGCTGTCCTACGAGGCTGCAGGGCTCCTGACCTTCTGTCTGGACAGTACAGTACAGTTTGTTGGAAGAAAACATAAGTGCATCTAGTTAACTGCGATCCAACAAGCCAGCTACAGGAGATGGTATACCCATGTGGGGTACTCAAAGTATGAGGGATAGAGATGTGTCCAGTAGGAGAATGCAGTAGCAAGGTTTAGACTAGACTGCAATGAATCCTTGTGGAGAATGGGTTGGAGGAAGCACCCAAGTACCTTATAAAAAGGGACAGGTGGCGTTAAAGCGGGCCAGCCTGAAAATGTTTACACTGTAAAGCGAATACATTCCAAACATAGTCCCACTTTACACAGTAAAGATCACACAGGGTGTCCTTATCTTACCCGTTCATGATGTTGGACTGTATTTAAAGTCCATGTTTCACCCGTCAAGGTAGCCAAACCCCCCAAGGGGGTCTTCAGGGGCTGGGTTCCATAGCAAGGGACTATGACCCTGGACTTGTATAGCACTCAGCGGCTAACTCACCATGTTGCTTCAAGTGCAAGGTTAGCGCCCCATGAAAAATCCAGTGCCCAAAGCAACATTACAGGCTATACCCACAGCATGGAGTCTGGGTACATCTCCCAAAGTTTCACCAAGGTTACACTGCTTCTGTTAAGGCATTAGAAGGCAGTGAGGGTGAGAGAAGAATTCTTGAGAAATTAAAGGAAAACAAAAACTAGTGAATTTCTTCTGGAAGGAGAAGAGGTCCATTACCTACAAACACTAGCAAAACACTTCCAGTAGCAGGGTAGGCTTATAGGGGAGGCGCTTAAGTGGGGAGCAAGTGTTCAAAAGCTTGCCAGTGTCCAGTCACCTGAAGGTAGGAACCTATAGACAGCTGTCTTCCTTACCGTACAATTAACATATCAGAGGAGATAAACTATGTTCTCATAGAACATACCAACTAGAAAAAAAACAGAGGCATGCTGGGAGTGGGAGGGATGTTCTTACAGCTTTGGTTCACCAGTGTTCAATTTTATGAAGGCAGAAGCATAATCCTTATGTGCCTGAAAACTCGTCCTGTGTCCCATAATTATGATTAAGGCATACATACTTTTTCAAACACTACCAAATATATGGGCTAGACATACAAAATAAATATATAAAATATTGTTTGTTTCTAAGGATCTCTGCTTTACAGATCAAATTTCCTTCAAAGCTATATAAAAACAGTAACATAATTTTTAACTCCGTAATTAGAGCTCAAAACCTAGCAAACAGTAGAATATATATATATATATATATATATATATATATATATATATATATATATATATATATATATATATATATATATATATATATATATATATAAAATATATTTGACCTGCTTTGCATGCATTTTTTTCGTTACCATGTACAGCTACTCTGGACTCATGCACTACTACATAATCCATCCAAAGTCTGCAGATTCCTATGACAAGTTCCTATAGAGCAGCATGCACAGTGGACTTCCAATTGGCATCAGAACTCTTAGGGCTTGTTCACAACAGGTGAGTGGTGAAAGCATGTTTAACACAAAGGTGCATAGAAAAGAAAATGTTCATTTATTGACCCTGTTCGAATCATACATTTGCATAAAAATGCATGCATTTTTTTACATTGCATAATGTACGTCTTTTTACTTAAAAAAAAAAAAAAAAAGAAGAAGGGAAACGGCTCAAATTCACTGCACCACTCAAAGACAAATGCACCACAATGTGAGTCATATAGTACATAGCACACGTAGGCTTGTGTGAATAGGCCCCAAGTTCTTGCCTAAACCCTGTCCTGCTCTGCTAAACAACCCCCAATCAGCTATTAACACCAAAAATAGTTAAATCTGAGTGCTGCAAAAAGGGCCAGTGGCCATTTCCCAGGGTACAAGGTAGCTGACCTGTTGTCACCAGTGATGCAAGCAGCACATGTTCCGGTAGGCTGCTCGCTCTGTTCATAGTAGCGGGCATCAACATGAGCCTCCTCAGCCTTCTTCTTCAAGATCTCTGCAAACTTATCTGTTCCAATGCATCCAAAAAACGTTGCCACTTTATACGGCTTCTGAATCATCCACTGCAAAAAAAGAAAATTCCAGAGATTGATTATTAAAACAAAAATAGGTATAAAAATTATTTAACTGTCTTACACGCAAAGCAAGGGCAGGATAAAAGTCATTAAGCAGGAGAAAATTGTAAAGGCCACCGTTTTATTTCTGTGTTTATAACCAACATTTAAAGGGCTGATTGGAAACGCAGACATCCAAACAAAAAAAAAAAAACATACCTTTACAACTTTTTATCCAGCTTTAGTGACTTGCCTTTGCCCAGCCTAAGTTGCAATACTGAACAAGGAAAGATAGCTATCAGCACCGGTACACAGTTTTTAAAGAAAACTTTATAACAAATAGTTAAGCCAAGCTTTGCTCAGACAATGAGAGAAGAACCTGGCAAAGGATGTACATATTGCATGGGGAATCAGTGGATAAATCTTGTCAAGTATAAAGTTCTGGCAGAGGAGTGTGGTATACTTCTGCTAAGAAGAATGAGGGAAGGGAAGTGGTTTGGGAAGTTTTGTTTAAAATATTTCCTTACCTCTTTAAAAGGGAATGTATTGTTTTGCATTTTGCTCACCTACCTTGCCCCCAAACTTAAAGTGGTTGTAAAGGCAAAGTTTTTTACCTTCATGCATTCTATGAATGACTGTAAAAAACATTTGTGCTGCAGTACCCCACTAATACTTACCTGAGCACCCTTTCAATCCAGCAATGACTACTAGAGCCTTGCCTTTGTTTTTTTTATTGTTTATAAAAACATAAACAAACATTATACAGGTGTATTATCCTAGCGGGGACTTGCACACCTAGTTGGCTTTTGGCAGCAGCGGAAGCCATTGGCTCACGCTGCTGTCAATCACAGCCAGTGAGCCATTTAGGAGATGGAGGGGGCCTAGCCACAGCTTTCTGTGAATGGAGACACAGAGCCGCGGCTTGGAAACACCCAGAGCAAGATGCAGGAGGGAGGGGCCAGGAGCGCCAAAAGAGGAGTGTGACGGTATTAGAATGATATCCCTGTCAAGCATTCCCTTCTCCCCATACAAGAACATCCCCTCCTGGAATCGCCATAATAAGCCACACATGCCAAGGCTTAATGCTGGAACAAGAGAGACTTTAATGACACAAAAACTCAGCTTATATGTGGTTACAACCTGTTAGGAACAATGAAATCTCCGCCCCCCCCCTCACACAGTGGGGTTTCCCATACAGATTATAGGAGACAAGTCGGAGCCGACCATGCAGACACATTTCTTTAGATAAAGACATCAGTGGAGTTAATTACTACACTGAAGCAATCAGAATAATTAACATACCACTTATCTAATCATTTAGCCTGATGATACAATACACATCTTTTAAGGGTAAACACAGATCTTCTTCACACAACACAATAGATCAATTAACGTTTAGAATAGTGAGGGGACATTAGCACTTCAATAACCTGTTAGAGGAATGAATCACACATGAAATTCCTTTCTACCTCTAACACACATGGCTTGCAGGGAGCATTAAACTGAGACATATAGGCAAATGCATCACAATGGCCCCCCTTTTGCTCCCTGCTCCGGCAAACCCGGTTGGACCTTTCCTAGTCCAGTAGGGTTGACGGGTTCAGAGCTTTTAGTCCGAGGTTAACTCCGTTTGGCGTAACTGACCTCCCTTGGCAACTGCTTCCGACTCAGGTATGCCACCGGGTCGTCAGATCACACGGCGGTCAGTCCCCAAGTCTTTGTGTGATCTGCAGAGTCACTAGAAGTCAGTGTGAAGACGGCGAATGGGTCTGTGCGCCGCCATCTAGGTGTCCCGCTATGGGAGGGGGCAGGTTATGGCTCTGAAGTGACAATCACAGGAGATTCATAAAAAGAAAAAGTTATATTTGTTGAAATGCTGTAGCACTGGTGCTCAAGAGTTCGGGGGGGGGGATCAGTGCCCCATAGGGTCAGCCACCCTCTGCTCCCTCCGCAGCCGCCGGTTCTCCTCTGAGCTTTTCCAGCTCCATCTCCAGTTCATGGAGCCTGGGGGGGTCAGCCTGCTGTGACCTCAGGTGGTTGTTCTCCTCCTCCATGCGGCTTATGCACTCCTCCAGCTCTATGTACTCACGGATCAGCTCCTGCTTGCTCATGTCCTGCAGGCTCTCCATGTGGTCCTTCATCATCAGGAACTGGGTGGTGGTGTAAGGGGCCACCGGTGGGCCCTTGGCGAACATCTCGGCCCGCATCTGGGACGCCCGCTGCGACTCCCTCTCCTCCAGTCGCTTCTTCTCCTCCCAGGTCAGCTTGTTATACGGCTTCCAGGACCTCTTCTTCTTGGGGGGTAGCCGGCGGTGCCTCTTTCTGCCCAGCTCCCTCCAGGGCCCCTCCGGCTCATGGCTGTCGCCCATGACCAGCTGACAATGGTGTTCCCTGTTGTCCGTAAAACCAGATTGTACCGTGAGGACTTCGTAAATGGTGTCCAATGGTTCTTCCGGACCCAGCTCCTGGAGATCCCAAGCCGAGTCTACACAATGGGCTGCTGCTGGTGGGCGGTACCCAGGTTGAGACCAATTTGACCTGGTGTTGTCGTTCATGGGGCAATTCTGCTTGAAGTGACCCAGCTGTTTGCACCGGAAGCAGCGTTGTTCGTTGTCCTCCTGGCGTGGATAGCGAGGGCTAGATGTCATCGGTCTGTTAGGAGGTTGGTATCTAGCGGCTGGTGGGTGTGAGGGCACCGTTGGTCGTGGAGGTTGTACCCGTGGTGTGACCTGGTTTGTCTTGCGAGTATCCGCATATTCATCCGCCAACTTCGCGGCCTCTGGTAGAGTCATGGGCCTGCGATCTCTCACCCAATCTTTGACATCCGTCTGGATGTGATTGTAAAATTGCTCCAGGAGCATTAGTTGCAAAATGTCCTCTGCGGTGGTGGCCTGGCTGCTGTTAACCCAGTTAGAGGCCGACAGGGACAACTGGCATGCCCATTCCGCGTAAGAGTCTTTCGTGGTTTTGCGTGAGTCCCTGAACTTCTGTCGGTGGGACTCTGGGGTTACTGCATAACGAGCCAGGAGCGCTTCTTTAACCCTGGCGTAGCTATGGATATCCTGATCTGGCACGGTCCGGAAAGCATCAGAAGCTTTGCCTGACAGTTTGCCTGACAATATTGCAACCCACTCTCCTCTAGCTATTCGGTGCAGGTTACATTGTCTCTCAAAATCTACCAGGTAGTTATCAATTTCACAGTCCTTTTCATCAAAAGCTTTAAAAGCGCTAAACGGAATCTTCCTTGCGTCTGCTGTGCTGTACTCACTGTTTGGAGAATGTGCGGCTGCTTGTTGGACTGCTGCCAGTTTTAACTGTAGCTCTGCGTTTACTAACAGGTCCATCACTTTCAGCACCACATCCGGCGTTGGGTTCGGACCGAACCAAGCTAGCTTCTCTCTCATTAGCTTGTTGGTTGGCGACTCCTCCTGAATCACTGGTCTCTCCATCTCTTGTACTGCTGGCGTTGCTGCAATCCCGTCCTCCTGGTCTAGCTCCATTAATTCTGCTATGATGACCCGCTTGGCTTTGTTGCTAGCAATCCTTCCACGAACTTCCAGTAGTTCTTCCAGTGTCTGCTTGGAATCCGGGTGTAAAGGGGAATAGAAGGGAAAATCCCGCTGCTGCCAACCATTTGTGACGGTATTAGAATGATATCCCCGTCAAGCATTCCCTTCTCCCCATACAAGAACATCCCCTCCTGGAATCGCCATAATAAGCCACACATGCCAAGGCTTAATGCTGGAACAAGAGAGACTTTAATGACACAAAAACTCAGCTTATATGTGGTTACAACCTGTTAGGAACAATGAAATCTCGGCCCCCCCCCCCTCACACAGTGGGGTTTCCCATACAGATTATAGGAGACAAGTCGGAGCCGACCATGCAGACACATTTCTTTAGATAAAGACATCAGTGGAGTTAATTACTACACTGAAGCAATCAGAATAATTAACATACCACTTCTCTAATCATTTAGCCTGATGATACAATACACATCTTTTAAGGGTAAACACAGATCTTCTTCACACAACACAATAGATCAATTAACGTTTAGAATAGTGAGGGGACATTAGCACTTCAATAACCTGTTAGAGGAATGAATCACACATGAAATTCCTTTCTACCTCTAACACACATGGCTCGCAGGGAGCATTAAACTGAGACATATAGGCAAATGCATCACAAGTAGGATCTGGGCTGCTCTGTGCAAAACCACTGCACAGAGCAGGCAAATATAAAAAACAAACAAGACTTTAATATCACTTTAATCCAAACTGTACCCCAATCTCTCCTAGATACTTAACCACTTGCCTTTCACCCCCTTTCTGCCTAGGCCAATTTGCAGCTTTCAGTGCTGTCGCACTTTGAATGACAATTGCGCGGTCATGCAATACTACTCATATGAAATTATTTTTTTTGAGACAGAAAGAGCTTTCTTTTGGTGGCATTTAATCACCACTGGGGCTTATTGTTTAATGAACAAAAACAAAAAAAAAAAGTTCTTAGTTTCGGTTATAAAATTCTGTACAAAAGTATTTTTTCTCCTTCACTGGTGTGCATGAGGCAGCACTGGTGGGCACTGACTGGCAGCATTGGTGGGGCTGCACTGATCATCAGGACACTGACTGTGCAGATGTCCCCTAAATGGATTTGCTAGGTTTCAGCTTTTTCCTCTTAATCCATTTTCTGCATTAACCCCTTGGCGCCGGCACCTCCTGGTGATTAAAGGGGTTTAGGATGCCGGGAGGCGGGGTTTATAATCATGTGACCGCTGTGATTGGTGTAACATGAGTGGAAAGCTACCAATTGCAAGCAGCGTTCAAAAGTTTTCCCGCTAGCAGCTGGTAACTGTTGGGAGCACGCTCTTGCACAGCTGCTTTTGCAATACTGCAGGCAAATATGCAGCTGCTTGGCGCCAAGGCCCACATGCTGAGAGGCCGCATATTTGCTTTTGGCTAGCACCCAGAGGTTTAGACCCGGTTCACACTGGGGCGACACAACAGGCGGCTCAACCGCCTGACGTGTCGTGTCCCATTCAATACAATGGAACCATTCTAATAGGAGCGACGCAAGTCGCCCCGACTTAGAAAAAGGTTCCTGTACGACTTCGGGGGCGGCTCGGGGCAACCTGCATTGACTTCTATACAGAAGTCGTTTTGCAAATCGCCTCTGAAGTCGTCCTCAGGACGACTTGCAGAGTCGCCCCCGAAGTCGTGCCGCTGCTGTGTGAACCGACTATAAGGGTATATATTTTTTTTAAACTCCTGTTATCAGCTTCCCCCACAACAACCATAAATACTATTGAGTCAAATCTCGATCTAGCGGTGCTTACTCATACTCATACAATGCATACTATAGTGCACATTATGGACTTTATCTACACCATGTTAATGCACAAAGACACATTTGATATTTATATGTAATTTAATTTATAGGGAGCTAAAAAAAGTGTTTTGATATTTATAATTTTAATTGCTCTTCTTTTTTTTTTTCCGTCATGTGACCGTCACAGCACCAAATCAGAACTGGCCAGACACAGACTCGCACTAGAGAGCATACATCAGCAGAGTATTTGAAGCCCCTATCAAGGATCGTTCACTGCAGATGCCAAAGAACAGGGAAAGAACATGTGACCACACAACAGCACTGCAGGAATAAGGTATTGAGGATTAAGAAAAAAAAAAAAAAAAAAATACAATGCCATGTTATATAGGTATTATGTGAATGAGTTTTGGCATGGGATGGTATTGCAGGTGGTGGCTGCATCCGTTTTTTTCTTTGGCTTTCACCTGATGATCTGGCCAGTAACACACCTCCCGTATTAGTGAGACCACTCTGGAAGAATGAGCATAGGGGGCACAGCAGACTAGTAGAGTGTATTGTCAGTCTGGGGAGAGAAGAATATTAGGTGTACAAACAGATTTACAGTGGGGATCGAAAGTTTGGGCACCCCAGGTAAAAATTTGTATTAATGTGCATAACAAAGCCAATGAAAAGATGGAAAAATCTCCAAAAAGGCATCAAATTACAGGATTCTTATAATATATCAAAAAAAGTTAGATTTTATTTCCATGATTTACACTTTCAAAATTACAGAAAGCAAAAAAATGGCGCCTGCAAAAGTTTGGGCACCCTGCAGAGTTAATATCTTGTACTGCCCCCTTTGGCAAGTATCACAGCTTGTAAACGCTTTCTGGGCTGTCTGTCACGCACTGCTCTTTTAAGGTCTATCCATAGATTTTCAATTATGTTGAGGTCAGGAGATTGTGAAGGCCATGGCAAAACCTTCAGTTTACGCCTCTTGATGTAATCCCCCATGGATTTTGATGTGTGTTTAGGATCATTATCCATTTGTAGAAGCCATCCTCTCTTTAAAGCAGGGGTGAAACAATTCCATCCGGCCCCCCATGGGTTTGTAAAACAGCGCCGCCGATTGTCACATCCTATTGGCTGGAGGCTGGCGCCGGCTAACGGGGGCGGGCCGCAGGAGCGGAGTAAATGTATTGCTAAACACACGGACAATGAATGAATGATCATGGCGATCATCCATTCATTGTCGGTGTGTTTAGCAATACATTTACTCCGCTCCTGCGGCCCGCCCCCGTTAGCCGGCGCCAGCCTCCAGCCAATAGGATGATTGCACTGCAGCTGATGAGCTGCTCCCCTTGGTTTGCAGCCCCGCCCGGCGGCGGCGTGACGTCACTCACGGCAGGCGGGGATTACCATTCATGGCTGGGAGGAGCATAGAGAGGACGAGCCAGCGCCACCGACGAGGAACCATTTCTACAGCAGCAAGTAAGCCATAAATATGCTGACCGGATCATGACACACGGCGTATTTTTTTTTAATATGCAGCATAGCGGCGGGGGGAGGGGGTAAATGTCCTGCACAGTGCACAGGACATTAATACATAACTTACCATGACCAGTGCAGGACATTTAACCCCCTCCCCCCCCCCACATGCTGCATATTAAAAAATGCAGCATGTCGGGGGGGGGTAAATGTCCTGCACTGGTTATGGTAACTTATGTATTAATGTCCTGTGCACTGTGCAGGACATTTACCCCCTCCCCCCGCCGCTATGCTGCATATTAAAAAAAATCACAGACAGTCATCAAAGTTAATAATCTTCAGACTGCATCATTCTGTATGCAGTCTGAAGACTATTAACTGATGACTTTCTGTGATTTATTTAACATTCAGCATGGCGGCAGGGGGAGGGGGGTAAATGTCCTACCAACACAGTTGCACTGGTCATAGTAACTCATGTATTAATGTCCTGCACTGTGAGTTACCATGACCAGTGCAGGACATTTACCCCCTCCCCCCCTGCTGCATATTAAAAAAAAAATCACAATGTCATTAGGGGAAAGTTCTTATCTTTATTCAGCAGTTCTGAGTCCTGACAATCTAATCTCCCCACGTCCTCTTCTATACAGATACCCTGGTTGAGTAATGTAATTGCCGAGAACCTCTGCACAAGGATTACTCCGCCTGAGCCCGAAAACCATCAAATAGTCCCTGCAGAGTAATCCTTGTGCTGCTGATCCCAGCAATTACATTACTCAGTGTATCTGTATATTAGAGGACATTGGGGCTCAGATTAAATTGTCCAAACTGCTGTATAAAGATAAGAACTTTCCCCTACCAACTTTAACTACTAGTGTTCTTCCACCAGCTAAGCCACAGTACAGTTTGAATCATGTGTCCGGGTTGAAGGCGGAAGGAGACCTGGACACATGATTCAAACCCCGTACTGTCCGGGTCAATCCTGTACAGGTGGCAACCCTAGGTAAATGTCCTGCACTGGTCAATGATCATGGTAACTCATGTATTAATGTCCTGCACAGTGCAGGGTGCTGTGTAATGTAAAGGGGTCTAGTGATGCAGGGTGCTGTGTAATGTAAAGGGTCCCTAGGTACAGGGTGCTGTGTAATGTAAAGGGATCCAGTGATGCAGGGTGCTGTGTAATATAAAGGGGTCCAGTGATGCAGGGTGCTGTGTAATATAAAGGGGTCCAGTGATGCAGGGTGCTGTGTAATGTAAAGGGGTCCAGTGATGCAGGGTGCTGTGTAATGTAAAAGGGTCCAAAGGTGCTGTGTAATGTAAAGGGGTCCAGAGGTGCAGGGTGCTGTGTAATGTAAAGGGGTCCAGAGGTGCAAGGTGCTGTGTAATGTAAAGGGGTCCAGAGGTGCAAGGTGCTGTGTAATGTAAAGGAGTCCAGTGATGCAGGGTGCTGTGTAATGTAAAGGGGTCCAAAGGTGCAAGGTGCTGTGTAATGTAAAGGGGTCCAGTGATGCAGGGTGCTGTGTAATGTAAAGGGGTCCAGTGATGCAGGGTGCTGTGTAATGTAAAGGGGTCCAGTGATGCAAGGGGGGGCACGTTTAATCCCCGCTAGCGGTCGAAGAAAGGGTTAAATGCGACTGTGTATCGCTGCTGCCGAAGCGCCCCCCCCTGAAAAAATGTTTGACCGAATATAACAGGCTAATTTTTAAGTTGATAATTTTGTACGGCCCCCGAATGATGTTACAAAAATCCAAATGGCCCTTGGCAGAAAAAAGGTTCCCCACCCCTGCTTTAAAGGGTCACTAAAGGAAAAAAATTTTTTTGCTGAAATGACTGTTTATTGGGTATAGAGACATAAAAGTTAATGGATTCCTTTTAAAAATGATTAAAAATTGAATTTAATCTATCATATAATGTGCCTCTAGTTTCACTTTCGGTTTTAAAGGTACATACATGAAGTTCCGGGTGAGAGGTGAGTCGGGAAGACTCACAGAACAAAAACAAACAAATCCAGGGCAGGGTTTTGTTTTTAAAATGAATCTGATTGGTTCTGAGGAGTTTTAGACACACAGTAATGACAGCTTAGACCAACGTGAAAATCTCCCAGTATGATGGTTATAAGGAAACAGGCAACCAGGAAGTGTGGAGATCACAGCAGAATTACAGCTACTTCAAAGCAAAAACGAACAATGAGGACATGAAACCAGGACTGCAGTAAGGTAAAGGAAGCTATTTAGCTAAAAAAAATATTTCCTTTAGTGACCCTTTAAACTTCAGCTTTTTCACAGATGGCATCAAGTTACCATCCAAAATTTGCTGAAATTGTATTGAATATATTTTTTCTTCTACTCTTGAAATGTTCCCTGTGCCACTGGCTGCAATACAACCCAAAAGCATGATTGATCCACCCCCATGCTTAACAGTTGGACAGAGGTTCTTTTCATTAAATTCTGTGCCCTTTCTTCTCCAAACGTACCTTTGTTCATTCCGGCCAAAAAGTTATATTTTAACCTCATCGGTCCACAGAACTTGTTTCCAAAATGCATCAGCCTTGTCTATATGTTCATTTGCAAAGTTCAAATGCTGATTTTTGTGGGGAAGACGTAGAAGAGGTTTTCTTCTGATAACTCTTCCATGAAGACCATATTTGTACAAGTATCTCTTTATAGTGGAATAGTGTACCACAACTCCAGTGTCTGCCAGATCTTTCTGGAGGGATCGTGCAGTCAAACGTGGGTTTTGAATTGCTTTTCTCACAATCCTGCGAGCTGTTCTGTCTGATATTTTTCTTGGTCTTCCAGATCTTGCTTTAAAGAAGTTGTAAAGGAAAAAAATGTTTTGCCTAAAATTAATGTCTGCAAGGTAGACAGACAGAATAGTGTAATGATTCTGTGATTGTTAAAAAACGAGTAAATACCTATTCAATTCCTTCTATATCACCTCCGGCATTTTAGTTTCTGTTCTCTCATTCACTTCCTGGTTTGCATCGCTCGTTCATGTAAGAACTACATTTCCCAGTATGCATTGTGGCACGCCTAGTAATTCACACTTCCTTGAAGTTTCTAACACGTAGAGAGCGTCCTGCCACACAGATGTAGTTCCTAGGAGGGGGTGAGCACATTACTGACCACCGCAGTAAAGCCTCCCGTCACGGTGGTCAGTAAAACCAGACAAGCAGGAAGTGAACAGAACAGATAAGAAATAGAGCAACTTCTGAGCAAAAACGAACAATGAGGAAGTGAAAAAAGAGGAATGTCTGCAGGTAAAAGGATGCTTATTATGAAAAAAAAAATGTTTTCCTTTCACAACCCCTTTAACTTCCACTGTTCCTGATGACTGCCATTTCTTAATTACATTCCAGAGGATATTGACATCTAAAAAAGCTTTGCTATCTTCTTATAGCCTTCTCCAGCTTTGTGAGCGTCAACTATTTTCAGTTTCAGTTTTCTAGACAACTGCATAGAAGAACCCATGGTGCCGATTGTTGGGGCAAGGTCAGATGAGTCTGGGCATTTAAAACCTTTGAGATTGACATCACCTGGTCTTCCCAGATGATGATTGAGAACAATCCATGACACGGGCAGGTCTCAGCTTTGCAAAGGGGGCAGTGCATGCTATAATTTCTGCAGGGTGCCCAAACTTTTGCAGACACCATTTTTTTGTTTTCTGTCATTTTGAAAGTGTAAATGATGGAAATAAAATCTAACTTTTTTTGTTACATATAAGAATGTCTAATCTGTAATTTGATGCCTTTTGGAGATTTTTCCATCTTTCCTTGGCTTCGTTATGCACATTAAAACAATTTTTTACCTGGGGTGCCCAAACTTTCAATCCCCACTGTAGATACAAAGTATAGGCAAAGTATAGGCAAAGTCCAGCTCACACTTCATAATCAGTTACAGCAAACCCAACCACCTGTCCCCCAAACCCTGTTCTCCCTTGTGTATATTTTGGTCACCCTCTGACTCTATCCTACACTCTCTAACTCACATCTTCAATTTCTCCTCATCATCTGGCATCTTCCCAAACCCTCTAAAACAACTCACTTAAAAAGCCCTTATTGGACTTCACCAATCTTAACCTCTCCTTGCTCCCATTTTCCTCCAAATTTTTTGAACGTCTGGTCTACAACCAACTGAGCACCCACCTCACTGAGAATAAACTTAATCCCTTTCAGTTTGGATTTCACCCTAAACACAGAAACTACTCTCCCTAAACTCACAAACGATCAACAGCTAAAACCAATTGACATTCTATACTCATACTCCTGGATCTCTCTGCTGCCTTTGACACATTCAAACACCCCTTTTTCCCCAAACACCACTCCTTTGCTCTCAATGACTGTACTCTTCACTGGTTCTCAATCTACCTATCCCACCGCATCGTCAGCCTTACTCATAATTATACATCCTTCTCTCCCTTTCTCCTTCAAGGTCCCCCAAGGTTCTGTTCTTGGACCTCTCCTATTCTCAAAAGCGACACCTTTTTCCTGGGTCAGGTTTTGTCTCCCATGGCTTTTAATACCATTTCTACGCTGATAGATTGAGCCAGTCTCCTCACTCACTCATTACTAGTTTACCAACTGCCAAATCAGATCTCACACTACTTCCTCAAACTCAATCTATCCAAAACTGTGCTCCTATTATTTTCTCCCCCACGTGCCCATTCCCCGACTTCTGGTAAGATCGATGGCACAACTATCAACCCATCCCTGCATGGCAGAGTTCTAGCTTTAATCCTTTAACCAAACTCTACTTCTGGCCCCACAGCCAATCACTGTCAAAAGCTTGCTGCCTCAACCCACACAAAATATGGCCCTTCCTAACCAATAACACCACAAAGCTTCCAATTCACTCCCTGGTCCTCTCTCGCCTTGACCACTACAAATACCTCCTCATTGGCTTACCTTTACACTGGCTATCCTGCCTTCAGGCCATCATGAACGCTGATGCCAGACTCATCCACCTTACCAATGGTTTAGTGTCTGCTATCCCTCTCTGCCAATCCTTCCGCACACTTAACCAATTAACTAAAAAATATTAACTTACAAACCCTTCCAACTCAGCCCCCAACTACCTAATTAACCTAGTCTCAAAATACCAACCAAATCGTTCTCCCAATTCCTCGTCGCCTTCTTTCCATGGTCGCCTTCAGGACTTCTACCAATCCCCTCCCATCCTAGGGAACCCTCTACCCCAATAAGTCCAACCATCTACTACTCTGTCCATTTTTAGTCGATCCCTAAAAAACTTTGCTTCAGAAAAGCCTATGCTGCCCCCACCTAACTACTGTACTTTTATTTTCTTCATCGGCTCATTCTCCACAGTTATTACCTTTTATATCGCTTAAAGGAGTTGTAAAGGAAAAGTTTGTTTTTGATGAAATGACTGTTTACAGGGTATAGAGATATAAGGCTTCATTCACACTTGGCGGACTCCGTCGCTACGGAGTCCGCCTGCTCCCGTCGGCTCAGCGGGAGATCAGTCCGCAGATCTCCGCTGAGCCGACGATGACAAGCTCCTCTCTGCTCACTGAGCGGGGAGGGGCTTGTCGGGCACCGCTGTGTCCCTATGGAGCGATCTGATGAAAACGGACAGCATGTCAGTTTTCATCAGATCTTACCCGATCTGATCCGCATGGACGGATGGGGACGTGGCCCCCATACGTCTGTTTTTAGCGGGTCGGATGTCAGCGGACATGTCTCCGCTGACATCCGACGCTCCATAGCGATGCATGAAGCGGCCGTTCAGGTCCGCCGACAGACGGACCCGAACGGCCAAGTGTGAATGAGGCCTAATAGTTAACTGATGCCTTTTAAAAATTAAGAATAGATAAAAATCAATCATATAATGTACCTACAGTTTGTTTCATTTTTGCATGCCGTTTCTTGGTTCTGTGATGTACAGAGACTCAGAACCAATACAGGGCAGTGATGGTTTGTAAAACGAAACGGATTGGTGTTGAGGGGTTTTAGACACACAGTAATCACACCTCCTTGATTAGTGACCACAGAGAGAAAGCTCCCATGACTTTTTTCATCAGGAAACAGACAACCAGGAAGTGTTCAGAACATAGAAGGATTAGAGCAACATCAGAGCAAAAACAATGACATGAAACCAGGACTGCAGTAAGGTAAAGGAAGCTATTTAGCTAAAAAAAATAATTCCTTTAGTGACCCTTTAATCCTCGGTTGAAGAGTGTAAGCTCCAACAAACAGGGTCCTCAAAATGGTCCTGTACTAAATTTTATTTTAAATGTACTGTCTGCCCCCATGTTGTAAAGCGCTACACAAACTGTAGGTGCTATATAAATCCTGTATTATAACAGAAGTGTTAACCTATGCACCCAGAGGCGATTCAGTTTGCATGTGTTGCGCTATACATTTTTAATAATGAAAATACTTGGCATGCAAAAGGTGAGGCAGGAATTAAATATCGCAGTGACTGACTGCGAATGAAACAATAGGGAAGGATCGCAAAGCAGAAAAGAGGGGGTTAGACCAGATTTCTTTAAACTAGCATGACTCTGCTCTTATTACAGCCCATGAACTCATCCACTCAATCTTTTGTAAGAATAAAAAGCTGCATCAATTTGCTACCATGCAGCCACACGTGTAATTGTTTCTGTGCAAGATATAAATGAGTGATCAAAATCAGTAATATGCTTAGGTCATTGCCCTACATTAATATAAATTCCTTTTAACACACAAATGCCAAATATGAATAGCAGGATACAATGATGCATATTTCCAAGTACTTCTGTGGATTTTAAATAGGACCAGTTGATCAGTAGTTAAAATAATAATAAAAAAAAAAAACACACACGATGAAATGTAATTTTTTAAATGTTGCAATACCAGAGTGGAAAGAACAAGGCAGCAAATACACTACTACGATACAGGACAAAATAATTCCGCCTGAGTTCCACACTGATCTTTGTTTTTCTATCCAGGGTTTGACAAATTTGCTTGGAATCTAGGAGCCAGCTAAAAAAAAAAGTTAGGAGCCAGAAACGCGCCCCGTCTCACAGAAGCGAACGCATACATGAGTAGCGCCGACATATGAAAGCAGTGTTCAAACCACACATGCAAGGTATCACCGCGATCGTTAAAGCGAGAGCAATAATTCTAGCCCTAGACCTCTTCTGTAACTCAAAACATGCAACTTGTAGAATTTTTAAAGGCTATAAGTTTGTCGCCATTCCACGAGCAGACGCAATTTTGAAGCGTGACATGTTGGGTATCAATTTACTCTGCGTAACATTCTTTTACAATATAAAAAAAATAGGGCCAACTTTACTGTTGTCTTATTTACTTAAAAAAAGTGTATTTTTTCCCCAAAAAGTGTGCTTGCAAGACCGCTGCGCAAATACGGTGTGACAAAGTATTGCAACGACCGCTATTTTATTCTCTAGAGTGTTAGAATAAAAAATATATATAATGTTTGGAGGTTCTAATTAGAGGGAAGGCGATGGCAGTGAAATCACAGGGGAAGCTCCATTGGTCTTGTCATGCCAACAGCCACCACAAGATGGCGCCAAAGCACAGAAGCAAGCAAAGGCCTGCAGAAGGCCACAAAGCCACGGCCGAATATTACCGGCCGGCACAATGGTGCGGCGGGGGAGGTGGGGGCACACAGACACAGGATGGGGTATGCTGTGTCTCTGTGCGCCCCCATCTCCCCCGCCACACGATTGCGTTTGGCCAGTAATTGAGGCCGTGGCTTTGTGGCCTATGCTTCTTTCAAACAGGCGCCAGGTCGCCAATTCTAGTCGCAATTGCGACCTGGTGCCCGGATTTTGTCAAGCCCTGTTCTATATAGAATTAGCCCTCAGACACAAACTAACTGCATGTATTAAAGTGGGAGTAAACTCCCATCTCTGACATGCACCTATAGGTAAGCCTATAATAAGGTTTATCTATAGGTACTGCAAATATGTCCTAAATATATGTTTAGGAGATTTTTTTTATTGTATATGCAGTCGACGTCACTGGCGGATGTGCTTTAACCACTCAATACCAGGCACTTAGGCACCTTCCTGCCCAAGCCAATTTTCAGAGCGGTTGCAATTTGAATGACAATTGCGCGGTCATGCTACATTGTACCCAAACACATTTTTTATCCTTTTGTTCTCACAACTAGAGCTTTCTTTTGGTGGTATTTGATCACCTCTGATTTTTATTTTTTGAACAACAAATAAAAAAAAATAAAAAAAAACGACAATTTAGGGAAAAAAAAAAAAAAGTTTGTTTTATTTTGTAAATAAGTACGTTTTCTTCTTCAATGACGGGCACTTATATAGGACCGATGGGTGGCATTGCCTCCGCCGGAGGCTCTTTACCTAGATTGGACTGACACCGCACTACCGATCGCCACGATGCACGCCCCCATCAGTCGCAGGGTCAGGAGGAGGTGGCGTTGTGTATGATGGCGAGCAGAGCGGAGGCAACTAATGTAAGCCGTTAACCTCTGTGATCCTGCGGGTTTAAACTCATCTTCCATGCTCTCCTCCCTGGGGCAATAGCTTGGAAAACAGCTCCTAATCAACCCCACGCGTCGGCAGCGCTCGCTCTCAGGCAGCCCGGCTCCTCGCCAGTCTTAATTTTTCACTCGCAGAATGAAAGTAGGTGAGTGGAAAATTTGAGGGCTGTGCTAATGTACAGAACTATACTGGAAGTGGAAATCAAGAAAAATAAGAAAAATGTACCTGAGCCCTCTCTGGATCCAGCGCTGTGCCTTTCTGCAGCAGTTATCAAACCACACCCCAGCATGGGAGCTAGACCATATGTGCACCCCCATGGCAAATGGCTTGCAATGGTTGCGCACTCAGAAGAAGAGCCTAAAGCACTGGAGGAGGGACCCCAGAAGGAGGTTCGGGGGGCCACTTTATACAGCTATACACATGTTAAAGTGTCAGGTTTCTGTGATGTAAAAAAAAAAAAAAAAAAAAAAAAAAAGAGACAGATAAATACATTTCAGAACTTTTTCCACCTTTAATGTGAAAGTAAAAATAAAAAAAATGAAATAATGTGGTTGCATAAATGTGCACACCCCTCTTATAACTGGGAGGTGTAGCTGTGTTTATAATTAAGCAATCACATTCTGCCATTATTTAAAGTGCCTCTGATTAACCCCAAATAAAGTTTAGCTGCTCTAGTAGGTCTTTCCTGACTATTTCTTAGTCGTATCTTACCGCAAAAGCCAAGGTCCGCAGAGAGCTTCCAAAGCATCAGAGGGGTCATATTGTTAAAATGTAACAGTCAGGAATAGGGTACAAAGTAATTTTCAAGGCATTAGATATACCATGGAACACCGTGACAGTCATTAAGTGGAGACAACATGGCACAACAGTGACATTACCAAGAACTGGGCGCCCCTCCAAAATGTATTAAAAGGCAACAAGAAACATGGCCATGGAGGCTACCAAAAGGCCTACAGCAACATAAAAGGAGCTGCAGGAATATCTGTCAAGTATTGGCTGTGTGGTACGTGTGACAAAAATCTCCCGTATTCTTCATATGTCTGGGCTATGGGGTAGAGTGGCAAGACGGAAGCCTTTTCTTGCCAAGAAATTCAACCAAGCCCGGTTAAATTTAGCAAAAACACAGCTGAAGTCTCTCAAAAGCATGTGGGAAAATGTGATGGGCCATAATTCCAAAAGACGTTTAGCGCAAAAACACTGCACATCACCAAAAAGACACCATACCCACATTGAAGCATGGTAGTGGCAGCATAGTGCTTTGGAGCTTTTCTCATTAGCTGGAATAGGGGCCTTAGTCAAGGTAGAGGGAATTATGTACAGTTCCAAATACCAGTCAATATTGGCACAAAACCTGCAGGCTTCTCCTAGAAAGCAGAACATGAAGAGGAACTTCATCTTTCAGCATGAAAACGACCCAAAACATACATCCAAATAAAGGAATAGCTTCACCAAAAGAAGGTTGGTTTTGGAATGGCCCAGCCAGAGCCCAGACCTGAATCTGATTGAAAATCTATGCAGTGATTTGAAGAGGGCTGTGCACAGGAGATGCCCTCGCAATCTGACAGATTTGAAGTGTTTTTGCAAAGAAGAGTGGGCAAATATTGCCAAGTCAAGATGTGCCAAGCTGATAGACTCATACCCAAAAAGACTGAGTGCTGTAAAAAAAAAAAAATCAAAAGGTGCTTCAACAAAGTACAAGTTTAAGGGTGTGCACACTTATGCAACCATATTTAATTTTTTTATTTTTACTTCCCTCCACCCAAAAGATTTTAGTTTGTTGTTCAACCGAGTTGTAATTTATAGGTCACAGTAAAAAAAGAAGATGGAAAAAGTTCTGAAATTTTAATTTTTTTGTCTCAATTTTTTACATCACAGAAACCTGACCATTTTAACAGGAGTGCATAGACAATTCATATCCACTGTTACGCACGTTCTAATTTTTTCATATTATATGCGCACACGCAAAATATCCACCTTCTCTCATATCAACTTACAGCTTCTTACAGAACACATGCACAACTGACATAAGCCAATGACTACCACAAACATATGCTAGAACCAATTTGGGAAGAAGCCAGTTGACCTACAATATGATATTGGACTATAGGAGTAAAATCATGCAAGTACAGTGAGAAAATATTTTTTTTAAGCAAAAAGCTGAACTTTTAGGTTAAATGCTTTGAAGAAAACAATACTACATTTCGATCATATAGCTTCACATTCACTTCTCAGAAAATACCTGTCATTGTCAGAATCTTACCTTAAAAAAAATGCAAACCGAGACAGGTTGTAAGAAGTTAGATATAAAATACAATGTGTAATTGGTTCCCAACCAAACAGTAGTTTCCAAGGTAACCAAGATGTACTTTTCTAGGAGAAAAAAAAAAAAATACACCCCCCTTGCGCTGCTTTGGGATTGGAAGCAATCTGAGCCTTTTTTGTGAATTCAGACTATTTCCTGGAGCAGAAGCATTAATGTAAAAGGAATGCATTTTAAGGTGCTGTGCAGCAAATACATGGATAAAAAAGGATATCTCTAAGCAGTAACCTACCGTACATCTCAGCCACAAGGTGAAGACGTTATTTAACAGGTCCGCATCCTAGCTTCTATATATTTTCTCCAACCCATCAGTACAGACCAATAAATTATTGGCTATACATAAAATGTATTGGTCATTCCTAATTTCCCAACACATTCAAGACAGCTTAATCCCAAAACATTGTCAATGTGCAAGTTACCGCAATGGTGAAATCCAAAAGAAATATGGATCAGTTGATGGAATGTTTGCAGTCTTAGAGCCCATTCACACCTAGGCGTTTTGTCGCCTGTAGTGCGACGCCCGCTGCCGCCCCGACACGCCAGAGGGATGATTTAACATTGCCCTCTATGGAGATGGTTCACATCTCCACGCAGAACGCCTGCCGCCTGAAAAAAAGTCCCGGACCTTTTTTTCAGGTGGCTTTCGGCGTTGGAGATGGGAACCATCTCCATAGGAGGACAATCTAGGGGCACATCTAGGCGGACAATCGCTGCGTTTTGTCGCCGCAAATCGCGGTACAAAATGCCGCTATTTGTCGCCGCAATTCGCGGGACAAAACGCCGCGATTTTGTCCGCCTAGATGTGAATGCAGCCTTAGGCTACATTTGCAAAGGTAATCAGCCACAGTGAATGGCTGCGGCAGGGATATGCCGATTCCTGCTGCTGTTTTTGCCGCCTGTGAGCGCTGAACGTGGGTTTTGAATTGCTTTTCTCACAATCCTGCAAGCTGTCCTGTCTGATATTTTTCTTGGTCTTCCAGAACTTGCTTTAACTTCCACCGTTCCTGGCGACTGCAATTTCTTAATTACATTCCGAACAGAGGATATGGACATCTGAAAACGCTTTGCCATCTTCTTATAGCCTTCTGCAGCTTTTTGAGCGTCAACTATTTTCAGTTTTCTAGACAACTGTTCAGAAGAACCCATGGTGCTGATTGTTGGGGCAAGGTCAGATGAGTCTGGGCATTTAAAACCTTTGAGATTGACATCACCTGGTCTTCCCAGATGATGATTGAGAACAATCCATGACACTAGCAGGTCTCAGCTTTGCAAAGGGGGCAGTGCATGCTATAAATTCTGCAGGGTGCCCAAACTTTTGCAGATGCCATTTTTTTGTTTTCTGTAATTTTGAAAGTGTAAATGATGGAAATAAAATCTAACTTTTTTTTACAAATAAGAATGTCTAATCTGTAATTTGATGCCTTTTGGAAATTTTTCCATGGCTTCGTTATGCACATTAATACACATTTTTACCTGGGGTGCCCAAACTTTTGATCCCCACTATATGTATTGCCAGTTGATCCCCATATAAAAAAAAAAAAAAAAAAAAAAAAAAAAAAATCAATAGTCGGCACCAAGGTTTACCGAAATACCGGAGACCTTCCATTCTTGATTGAAAGTTTTTAAACCAAGCTTGTAGAATAAATAACAATAATAAAAAAAAAAAGTGTTTATGCAGCATCTGGCAACCTTTTTAAAGCAATAGCTTCTCTAGTATTTTTTTGTTTTTGTAAAGAACCAAGGATGCCCAGTACATATTGTTTTGGGTCTACCTGGACTGTTACTTGGAATACTAAACTTAAAGCGGGGGTTCACCCTATGGACGGGAAAATTTTTTTTTTTTTTTTTTTTACCTTAACCACTTAAGCCCCGGACCAATATGCAGCCTAAAGACCCAAGGGGTTTTTACAGTTCGGGACTGCGTCGCTTTAACAGACAATTGCGCGGTCGTGCGACGTGGCTCCCAAACAAAATTGGCGTCCTTTTTTCCCCACAAATAGAGCTTTCTTTTGGTGGTATTTGATCACATCTGCGGTTTTTAGTTTTTGCGCTATAAACAAAAATAGAGCAACAATTTTGAAAAAAAAGCAATATTTTTTACTTTTTGCTGTAATAAATATCCCCCAAAAACATATATAAAAACATTTTTTTTCCTCAGTTTAGGCCGATACGTATTCTTCTACCTATTTTTAGTAAAAAAAATCGCAATAAGCGTTTATCGATTGGTTTGCGCAAAATTTATAGTGTTTACAAAATAGGGGATAGTTTTATTGCATTTTTATTTTTTTTTATTTTTTTACTACTAATGGCGGCGATCAGCAATTTTTTTCGTGACTGCGACATTATGGCGGACACTTCGGACAATTTTGACACATTTTTGGGACCATTGTCATTTTCACAGCAAAAAATGCATTTAAATTGCATTCTTTATTGTGAAAATGACAGTTGCAGTTTGGGAGTTAACCACAGGCGGCGCTGTAGGAGTTAGGGATCACTGTGTATGTGTTTACAACTGTTTGGGGGTGTGGCTGTAGGAATGACGTCATCGATCGTGTCTTCCCTATAAAGGGAATGACGCGATCGATGCGCCGCCATAGTGAAGGACGGGGAAGCCGTGTTTACACACGGCTCTCCTCGTTCTTCAGCTCCGGGGAGCGATCGCGACGGAGCGGCTATAAACAAATAGCCGCGCCGTGGTCCCGGATCGCTCCCCGAGCGGACCCGACCTCCGCATGTAGCGGGGGGGGTCCCGATCGGACCCCCCACCCGCTAATAGGGGAGGACGTACCCATACGCCCATGTGCCTGTACGTGCCATATTGTGGACGTATATGTACATGGGCTGGTCCTTAAGTGGTTAAAATCAGGCATTGTAGCGCGAGCTACAGTATGCCTGTCCCGAATTTTTTCCCCCCATACTCACCTTGTAGTCGTCCATCGAAGATACCGGGGGATGGGCGTGCCTCTGGAGACGGAGGATGATTGACGGCCGGCTCTGGCGCGTCACGCTTCTCCGGAAATAGCCGAAATAGGCTTGGTCTTCACGACGCGTGCGCATAGCCTGTGCGCAGGCGCCGTGAAGAGCCGAGACCTGGCTGTGCCAGGGCCGGCAATCATCCTCCCTCTCCATAGGCACGCCCATTCCCCGCGGGAGCCGGAATCTACGATGGACGACTACAAGGTGAGTACGGGGTTAAAAAAATCGGGACAGGCATACTGTAGCTCGCGCTACAATGCCTGTCTCGATGGTAAAATCATGGGATTGTGGGTGAACTACCGCTTTAAAGTATGAATAATCCCCATCCAATAGAGGTTTAACTTTTGGCATCGGCATAGTAAATACATCCCCATTAACATGCACGCACTTTGACCACGCGGTCTCTAAAAAGAGAGGCGAAGGACTAACGGGGCTGGTTGAGTGGGCTAATCCTCTCACTCCCTTATAGGGAGTCCCTCTGCCCTGTTGGGCTTCAAAGCGGAGCAGGTAGGGCAGGCTGTGTGGGATGACCCCCTCACACACCCGCTATTGCCACCCGGGGCATGGAGAAAGGTGGTAGGTCTGCCTACTCCCAACTCCTGCAGTCCGGC
The DNA here is from genome assembly GCF_905171775.1 of Rana temporaria. Taxonomy (NCBI): domain Eukaryota; kingdom Metazoa; phylum Chordata; class Amphibia; order Anura; family Ranidae; genus Rana; species Rana temporaria. The sequence continues at coordinate 125,020,241 of NC_053496.1, forward strand.
TCCTCTCTCGAGTACACGCACAAAATACACTTTAAAAGAAAAAGAAAAAAAAAGAAATGCAACTAGTAACATGGCATAGCAATTAGAAACAAACAGCTTAGTGGTGGTGTTTGTATCATATTGAAAATTGGCGTTGAGATGGGCACCATACAGTTGCTTCGCCATCAGCTTTGCATTTCATGCTGGAGCTGCATTAAAATAAAAAAAATATGAATTAAAAAAAATATATATATATATGAATTAAAAAAAAAAAAAAAAAAAAAAAAAGAAAAAAAAGATTGTGCCAAATCAAATTGGGATTTCAAATCAGAGTATGGCCACAGAGAGCCAGGTGGCTTGGTATTTTCCGTTGATTATGACTTTACTGCTGTAGCAACTTGAAACCCCCTGCGTGGGAATTCTGGATGGATTTTCTTTTTAAAGGGGTTGTAAAGGTACAAATTTTCCCTAAATAGCTTCCTTTACCGTAGTGCAGTCCTCCCTCCTTCGCTTACCTCATCCTTCCATTTTGCTTTTAAATGTCCTTATTTCTTCTGAGAAATCCTCACTTCCTGTTCTTCTGTCTGTAACTCCACACAGTAATGCTAGGCTTTCTGCCTGGTGTGGAGAAAGCCTCTTGAGGGGGCGAGTAGGCAAGTCAGGACACTCTCTACTTTGCAGATAGAGAAAGGAGCTGTGTGTTAGTGATTGCCCTGACACTCCTGCTCGCCCCCTCCAGAGTTTCTCCACATCAGGGAGAACGCCTTGCATTACTGTGTGGAGTTACAGACAGAAGAACAGGAAGTGAGGATTTCTCAGAAGAAATGAGGACATTTAAAAGCAAAATGGAAGGATGAGGTAAGCGAAGGAGGACTGCACTAAGGTAAAGGAAGCTATTTAGGGATTTTTTTTTTTTTTTACCTTTACAATCCCTTTGAAGAAAGAAAAAATCCATCCAGAATTCTCACGCAGGGGGTTTCAAGTTGCTACAGCAGTAAAGTAATAATCAACAGAAAATACCAAGCCACCTGGCTCTCTTTGGCAATACTGATGCTTAGGCTTTACGCTTCAGCCCTCTTGGCCATGTACCAAAGTTCCCATACAATCACTGTACCTCCTCTCAGCTTCCGTGCTGCTCAGCCCACAGCTTTGAGCCCTCTGACTATAGCATGCAGACATGCATAGTTGTCCCTTGCAAGCCTGGACTCTTCAGAAGGGTAGGACTCAGAACCCTAGTCCTGACTCTGCTATAAGCCAAGGACCCACCTGCTCAACCAACCAGCCAGACTTCTGGCTGTTTCCAAAATCTGGTACCACGATTGGAGACGCCATCCCCCCTCGCTATGGAATCTTCGGGCTGCAGGTCCCAAACAGGATTTTACAAACTTTGGAGGAAATTGCAAACAGATTCCTCCACATGAAATAGCCCTGGAGCCCCTCAACCTGCCTATTTGAGAATCCTGGACAACAATTACCAGGACAGGGAACTGTACTGTCACAATGTGCAATTCAAAACTCCTTCCACCTATGACCATGCTGGAGTTTGGCCAATTCTGGGTATGCATTGTCAACGCTCCAGTCACACTCCAGGGGCCTGATGGTGCCACGACGACTGGTCCGTACGTGTGAAATGGGCCTAAAGCAGAAGTAAACCCATCGATTTAACAGTTTAAAAAAAAAAAATTACATTCCTGGCATGACGGCAATGCTAACTGTTGCATTGGTTGTGCTCTCAACCAAACTGTCAAACCAATCCAATGGCTGGTGTAATAACTGATCACATGTGCAGCATTGTGGCAGTAGAAGATTAAACCGAGGCCAAGATGGAAGCAAATGATAGGAGGGGTTACCTTCACTGTAAAGTGGTTCCAAAGCAGAAGATTTTTTTTCATACTTTCGGCATGCATGCCCCCCCCCCCCATTATCCCCCTTATACTTACCCAAGCCAGAAACCCCCCCCCCCCGCCCCAACCACACCATTATACTTACCAGAGCCAAAACCAGTCCCCCTTATACTTACCCGAGACAGATCTCGATCCAACGATGTGCACAAGAGCAGCAGCTCTGTTTGCGCTCTTCCTCATTAGCTCAGAGACACGAGCAAGACAGAGAGGCATGAGTGCCAGTGGAGGGCTATGAAAAACGATTGCACAGAGTGGGTGAGTATAAGATGTTTGTTATTTAAAAAAATGGTTTAGAATCACCCTTAAAGATCAGGCAAGTCAAAATGTATAGCTTTCTGTACCTCTAGAGCAAGTACGATGGCAGTCTAGTTCCAAAGATCAGAAGCCCTAGGCAGCTCTAACTTCAAAATTAATGATGCACATATAGAAAAATCTCAGGGCCAGCACATTTTGCAGCTCATAACCTATGAAACAGTTAAATGGTTTTTAACTCCTATGTTTATTTTAAATTAAAAGTTACAGAATTGGGAAACAAAGACCAACTCTGTTATGGCAAGTTTAGCTGGGCACAGAGACCTCATGTTGATGAACCAAAAGGAAAACCTTAGAACCCTAAATTGTAATACTTTTCCCATGAATGTAGACACTCCTGACCATGTCTCACTTGATCCAGAATGGCAGCGTTCCCAGATCTAAATGCTTTCTAGGAGAGCTGATGTGTGAGTGATGAAGGGGGGTGTGGGGGAATAAAGGAGGGGTGCAACAAAACTGAAGTAGAGCTGAAATTCCAGCAGAAATGCAACAGGATAGACGTGAATTAAATGAATCGGAATTCCAGACTCTAAAATGTACTGTCAGCGCTCTTAAGCACTATGGAGCTGTGACTGCTCTGATTTACAAACAGTGATCACGTTACACAGATATTGGCACTATAAGTGCATGAGAAAGCTGGAGTTGTTGGAAAGAATAGGGGTAGGACTGTGCTCATTCACTCAAATTCAAAGTTACTCAAGAAACCACTGTTTTCAACTAATACTGTTTTTATTTTACATATCCGTCAGAGGGATCTGAAAAGGATGTCTGGACTCGATTTACTCTGCCATTTCAAACAAAACTAGCAATTTTTTTCAGACTTTCCCAAAACTTACAAAATTGATGTGTTTCATACCTTTATATTTTTCCATGAAAGTATTCTTGAGCTCCCTGTGATTTCCATGAACCTGGGGTACTCAATATGTCAACAGGACCCTACAAAGTCAGAGTTCCGATATATGCACTACTGCAAGTGCAATATACTAGTATGGGAGGTAATGCACATTGTATTAAGATATGTGTATGTGGAGTTAGAGGGAGGGAGGGGGGGGGGAATTGAGGAAAGCAATGCACTAAATTACTCAAAGTATTGGGACACCTGCCTTTACATGCACATGAACTTTAACATTGTCTTATCCATAGGATTTAATATTGAGTTGGTCCACCTTTTGCAGCTTCAACTCCTCTGGGAAGGCTATCCACAAGGTTTAGGAGTGTGTCTGTAGGAATGTTTGACCATTCTTCCAGAAGCGCATTTGTTAGGACAGGCACTGATGTTGGACAAGAAGGCCTGGCTCCGAAGGCCAGTCCATCCCAAGGGTGTTCTGTCAGGTTGAGGCCAGGACTCTGAAGGCCAGTCCAGTTCCTCCACCCCAAACTCGCCCATCAATGTCTTTACAGACCTTGCTTTGTGCACAGTCATGTTGGAACAGGAAGGGGTCATCTCCAAACTGTTCTCACAAAGTTAGAAGCATGAAATGGTCCAAAATGTCTTGGTATGCTGATGCCTTCAGGAGTTACCTTTGCTTCAACTAAGGAGCTAGGCCCAGCCCATGAAAAATAATGCTGTAGTTAAAGAGGAAGTAAACCCTCCAATTAAATGCATAGCATACTAGCTCATTATGAAGTACTTACCCGAAATCGAAGCCCCTGCAGCCATCCTCTTTTGCCTCCTCCGTCGCCGCCATGATACCCACAGTGACTTCCGGGTATCGCAGCTTTAGCGCTGTAGACATTGGAGCTGTATTTTCTGCAAATATCTCCTGAACAGTATATTTGTTGCACCTACTGTTAAGCCTTAATCTAGGCTTACCTGTAGGTATAAGTGCTCTTTAAGGGTTTACAACCACTTTAAAGCAAGCTTTAACCACTTCTGGACCGCCCACTGTATATATACACACGCGTACATATTCGCAGCACACCATGGATCGATAATTTCCATCCAAGAGTTTTTAATGAAAGCGATCACATCACAAAAGAAAGTGCAAAGTTTGGGAGCCGCGCAGGATCATCACATGCCTGACGAAGCGGTCCTGCACTGCTCCGAAACGTTGCACTTTATGGTGTGATCTCTTTCATTAAAAAACTTTTGGACGGAAGTCATCGATTCATGCAGGGCTCAAGTCCTGCGGGAACGCGTGGGAACGGAGTTCCTGTACTTTTTTCACAGCAGGAACTCCGTTCCCTTTGCAGGACTAGAGCAGCCGAGAGCAGTAGAGACGCCCGAGCCAATCCTTCACTAAGCGGCGATGCCCAGCTCGAGTCACTGTCAGGGGCAGGCGAACCTTAGTAATCCTTTATGTTACTGCCCGCTTCCTGTATATGGATTCATCGCGTAGTGTGCGGGTATTCTGTCACTTCCTCGATGCCGCAATGTCTAATGGGAGCTTTTATCATTGTTCCCAGGAGACATTGTGGAGGTCTGCCGCGAGTTATCGCGGGATTTAGAAAGAACTTGCAGCCAGTAACAAAGGATTACTAATGTATACAGTGGATCAGGGGAAAAAAAAAAAAAGCATATCATTTCTTTTTTTGGTGGGGGAGAGGATCTTGGGTGGGAGTTCCCACACTTTTTTTCCCCAGGACTTGACCCCTGGATCCATGGTGTGCTGGTGAATATGTACGCGTGTATATACACACACACACACTATAACTATAACTATAACTATAACTATAACTATAACTATAACTATAACTATAACTATAACTATAACTATAACTATAACTATAACTATAACTATAACTATAACTATAACTATAACTATATATATACATACATACATACATACACACACACACACACACACATATACATATATATTATATATACATATATATATATTATACACACATATATATATATATATACATATCTACACACATATATATATATATATATACATATCTACACACATATATATATATATATACATATATACATACATATACACATTATATATATATATATACACACACACACACACACACACACACACACACATATATATAAATATATATATATATATATACACATATTATATATATTATAATATATATATATATATATATATATATATATATATATATATATATATATATACACACACATACACATATATATACACACACATATATATATACACACATTATATATATATATATATATATATATATATATATATATATATATATATACACACACACATATATATATATACACATATATACATACACATATATACATATACACATATATATATATATATATACACACATATATACATACACATATATACATATATACACACACATATATACATACACATATATACATATATACACACACATACACACACACACACACACACACACATACACACACACACACATACACAGTGGGCGGTCCAGAAGTGGTTAAAGCTTGCTTTAACTACAGCATTGTTTTTCAGGGGTTGGACCTGGCTCCCCTAAAGGCATCAGAATACCAAGACATTTTGGACCATTTCATGCTCCTAACTTTGTGGGAGCAGAATATGTACGCTTGTTTGATGTTTCCATGACTGGTAATCGCTGCAGCACCCACCATTTTCTGAGCCACATCTGCCAGGAACATGTGCGATAGAAATATTGATCACACTGTATATAATATACGTTGGCACTTTGAAGATGGATATCTCTGTTATGGCAGCAGCTAGCTGCAATAACCCAGGTATCCATCTCTTCAGTGAGCGGTCTGGTTTACGATAATGGTGGTCTCCGGCGGTTTTTCCATAAGATCAGTCATCGGCGGCGGGAGAGGGTCCCCCGCCGCTGCTCTTGCGCCCTCCGCTCCGGAGCCGTCGGTAGCGGTGGAGGCGATCGGGTCCTCTCTTGTGCGAGTGAGGGGAAGATGGTCCCCCACTCGTCTCCATACCATAGCAGGGCGGAGGCAACGTCAAAATCTCACTTCCGCCCATAGCCCTTGACCACTGGGCACTTAAACCCCTTTCCTAACCAGACCAATTTTCAGCTTTCGTGGCTCTCACAATTTGAATGACAATTACTCAGTCATGCAACACTGTACCCATATGACATTTTTGTCCTTTTTTCCCCCACATATAGAGCCGTGCAATGTGGCTCCCAAACAAAATTGGCGTCCTTTTTTTCCCCACAAATATAGCTTTCTTTTAGTGGTATTTGATCACCTCTTCGGTTTTTAGTTTTTGCTATAATAAATATCCCCCAAAAATATATAAAACAATTTTTTCCTCAGTTTAGGCCGATACATATTTGTCTACATATTTTTTTTAAGAAAAATCAAAAATAAGCGATTATTGATTGGTTTGTGCAAAAAAAGTTAGTGTTTACAAAATAGGGGATAGTTTTATAGCATTTTTCTCAATATATTTTTTTTACTAGTAATGGCGGCGATCAGCGATTTTTATCAGTACTGCGACATTATGGCGGACACTTGACACATTTTTGGGACCATTGGCATTTTTATAGCGATCAGTGCTATAAAAATGCATTGATTACTATAAAAATGCCACTGGCAGTTAAGGGGTTAACACTAGGGGGCGAGGAAGGGGTTAATCATGTTCCCTGGATGTGTTCTAACTGAAGGGGGGGTGGACCGACATAGGGAAATGACAAATTGCTGTTCATACATTGAATGAACAGACGATAGGTAATTTCCCCCACTGACAGGACCGGGAGCTGTGTGTTTACACACACAGCTCCCGGTTCTTGCTCTAACGAGCGATCGCGGGTGCCCGGTGGTGATCGCGACCGCCGGGCACGCGCGTCAGCCTATTGGCTGCTCGGCGAAATGCCGTAAAGCTACGTGATCTCGCCCAGCAGAGCCGACCTGCCGCTGTATAACTGCGGTGGCTGGTCGGCAAGCAGTTAAGAGGACCTTTCGTGCTTTTTTTCTATTACAAGGGATGTAAACAGTGTCAAAATATGAAAACGGTGTTCAAGCCACACATGAGGCATCGCTGCGATCATTAGAGCGAGAGCAATAATTGTAGCCCTAGACCGCCTCTATCTCAAAACATGCAACCTGTAGAATTTTTTCAACGTCGTTATGGAGATTAAAGGGTAAAAGTTGGTCACCATTCCAGGAGCAGGTGCAATTTTGAAGCGTGACATGTTGGGTATCAATTTACTCGGCGTAACCATCTTTCACAATATAAAAAAATGTTCTAACTTTCACTTATTTTTAACTTTCACTTATTTTTAAATTTAAATAAGTATTTGTTCCCCCAAAAAAATAAGTGCGTTTGTAAGACCCCTGCGCAAATACGGTGTGACAAATTATTGCAATGAGCTCCATTTTATTCTCTATGGTGTTAGAAAAAAAAATGTAGAATGTTTGGGGGTTTCAAGTAATTTTCTAGCAAAAAAACTTGTTTAACTTGTAAACAGTCTGAAAAAGTGGCTCGGTCCTTAAGTGGTTAAGAAATGTCCTCAGCTCTGTTTAAATTGCCCAGGTTTGTGGAAGTAAAGTACATGTTCAGTATTTAAAGCGTTTCACTTTTTCCAAATTTTGTTATGCAACAGCCTTATTCCAAAATGAAAAAAACGTAAAAGATGTTATATATGAATTTGAAAAGATATCAAATAATAAAAAAAAAATCACATGTACTGTACATGCAAGTAGACCCAGCCTTTGCGCAAAGACTTTGTTGATGCATCTTTGGCACCAATTACAGCGTCAAGTCTGAGTACGCTACAAACTTGGCACAAATATTTTTGAGCGCATGCTCAAGCTCCATTAGGTTGGATGGGGCGTGTCTGTGCACAGCCATTTTCAGATCTCCCCAGAGATGTTCAATCTGGTCCAAGTCAGGACAGAGTTGTCTCGTAGCCACTCCTTTGTCATCTTGGCTGTGTGTTTAGGGTCGGTGTCCTTCTGAAAGACAAACCTTCACCCCAGTCTGAGGTCCAGACCACTCTGGAGAAAGTTTTCATGAAGGATGTCGGTGTACATTACTGCATTCATCTTTCCCTCGATCTAGACTAGTCTCTGAGTTTGTCGCAGAAAAACATCCATCCCCACAGCATGTTGCTGTCGCCACCATGCTTCACTGTAGGGATGGTATTGGCCAGGTGATGAGCGGTGCCTAGTTTCCTCCAGACATGATGCTTGGCATTCAGGCCAAAGAGTTTAATTAATCTGTTTCATCAGACCAGAGGATTCTGTTTCTCATGGTCAGAGTCTTTTCAGGTGCCTTTTGGCAAACTCCAATGCGTGCGGTCATGTGCTTTTTACTGAGGAGTGGCTTTGTCTGGTCATTCTTCCATACAGGCCTGATTGGTGGTGTGCTGCAGTGATCGTTCTTCTGGAAGGTTCTCCTCTCTCCATAGAGAAAAGCTGGAGCTCTGTCAGAGTGGCAATCGGGTTCTTGGTCACCTCCCTAACTAAGGCTCTTCTCCTCAGATTGCTCTGTTTGGCTGGGTGGCCCGCTCTAGAAGGAGTTCTGGTGGTTCCAAAAGTATTATATTCACTGATGGAGGCCACTGTGCTCATTTGGACCTTCAATGCTGCAGAATATTTTCTGTACCCTTCCCCAGATCTGTGCCCCGATACAATTCTGTCTCTGAGGTCCACAGACAATTGCTTGGACTTCATGGATTGTTTGTGCTCTGACATGCACTGTTAACTGTGGGACCTTATATAGACAGGTGTGTGCCTTTCCAAATCATGTCCAAGCAACTGAATTTACCACAGGTGGACTCCAATCAAGTTAAAAGGAAAACATCAAGGATTTTCAGTTGAAACAGGATGCACCTAAAATTCATTTTAAATGTCCTGGCAAAGGCTGTAAATACTTATCTACATGTAAACTTCTTTCACCGTTCGTCATTATGGGGTATCGTTTGTAGAATTTGAGGAAAATAATGAATTATTCCATTTTGGAATATGGATGTAACACAGGGATCGCCAACCTACGGCCCGCACCCAGCCCGCCATCGCTAAATGTCCAGCCTGTCCGTGATGAATTCACGTGCAATGACCACTGGACATTTTCACAGTTTTCCTCTTCATTGGACAGCAGCCAGTATCACAGGACTGGATTGGGAACTGCACATTAAACAGCAAGAAATTGCTTACCGGCCGATCCTAGCAACCAATCAGCCCGTTAATGTGAAAAGGTCACTTTAGCAGTTCTCGCCCCCATCCAGCCCTGTGATACCAGCTGATCTCTGCTGTAAACCTGTATAAAAAGGTAGGAGTTCTACCTACACAGTGTGTGTTTTGTTGAAGGGGGGTGCCAGGGAGCAGAGGACACTATGGGGTTACAGAGGAAACTGCTTTGGGGGGGGGGCACAGGAAACTGCTATGGGGGGGAAGGGGGCAGAGAACACTATGGAAGTGATTGAAGGAGGGGGGACAGAGGACACTGCAATAGGGGGAACCCTATTGGGGAACTCATCTCTCCTAGGGACAGGAACCCCATCGCCCCTAAGGGCAGGAACGCCATCTCCAGACCATGCTAGCCGACAGGACGTCAACCACCCTTGGGTGAAAGGATGGGGAAGGGGGGTAGTAAAATACAAATCCCCAGCCACACCTCCGGGTGAACTGGCTTTGTATTAGTGAAGCACCTTAAAGTAAGGTAAACCTGTACTGTTATTGGGGGGCGTGGCCTGACTGGCAATGGAGTAGGAAGCAGGGCGCCGGAGCTCCTCTCGCCGATTCTACTGCTTCACAGCCTGCAATAACCGTCGGGGTTCTAAAGAGCCCACAACGCTGTTAGACGTCTCCGGGACCGGAACGGAGGATGTCCCCGCCGAAAAAGCCGTCCGCAGCGGCGGATAAGCTGGCCAAGTACAGACATGGAGGTGAGGAGGAACAGGCCAAAGATGGCGCCGACGGCCCCTCGGGAGAAGGGCGCCATGCGGAGGACACATCGAAAGTGCTAGAGGCCATAGCTGCGCTGCAAAGCACTCTCACTACAAAGATTGATGAGGTGAAGATAGACATCTCCCTCATGAGACAAGACCTATCCACGGTCAGGGAACGAGTCACTGAAACGGAGGCCCGAATCAGCGCAGCAGAGGATGTTCTGATACCTGCAGCAACAGATGCGGCGGCTCCATGATCATCAAGATGAAATGGAGAACAGACTGCGCCGCTGTAACTTGCGGTTCATAGGCATCCCTGAGAGAGCGGAGGGCAGGGAGCCTGCGGAATTTCTGGAGAACCTCCTCATAGGTGAATATGGGAGAGATGCATTCTCAGTGATGTTTGCGGTGGAAAGGGCGCACCGCATACCAGCAAAGCCCCCACCTGAAGGAGCACCCCCCCGTACGTTTATCGCCAAGTTCCTGAATTTCAGGGACAGGGACAAAATCATGCGTCTGTCAAGAGAAAAGGGGAATATGAAGATGGGTAACGGACATGTGGCGGTGTTCCCGGACTTTTCCACTGAGGTGCAGAAAAAACGAGCGCAGTACCAGGATGTGAAGCGTCGCCTGAGAGTACTACACCTTAAGTACGCCATGCTGTTCCCCGCAAGACTCAGAGTGGAGGAAGATGGAAGGGCGCAGTTCTTCGATACTCCTGCAGCAGCTGCAGCGTGGCTGGACCGCAAGGGGAGACAGGCATGAAGCCTGCTACGGTGAATCGTGAGTACTGTTTCCTGGAGCTTGCTGGGGCTTTTAGTTCCCCTATGTGGGGCCCGAATGGATAGAGAATAAGCGAGGAGAATCTCAAGGTTTACTTTTCTTTTTTATTTCGTTTTTTTTTGCCTCAGTTTTGGCTATTCCAGACCCCTCGGTCTTTCTATGGAGTTTCCCCCCCCCCCCCCCCCCCCACCTTTCATACATATGCCTCATGTGTGCCCCAGCCCCTGACTTGTGAGCCGATGGGCCTTGTGCCGTTTATTCAACTCCTGCAGACACTCACTGCGGGCTGTGGGACACGGATGGGGAAGACTCAGATGCATATAGTACCTTATAAGAGAAGGAGGGGGGGACGGAAGAAGATGTGCAAGACGTTGTTGGCAAATGCTAAAAAATAATTTCCCCGGATGGGGGGCCTGTTTTTCTACGAACATATTTATTCATATAACCCATGTTTTTACAGTATACCTGCGGACGAACAATGGATCCGGAGAGGTCATTCTAGAAGTGCCGGGGAGGGAACACAATGCAATTCACTGACGGGCGGGAGGGGCAAGGCCCTACATTTTGGGGATTTTTTTTTTCCCTTTTTTGATTTTTGCTTTTCTGGTTGGAGAGCATGGGCCCCATCACCCTCATGGGGATGTTAACTTTGTCCAGCTCTGAATCCATGTGTTGCTCAGTGAACAATCGCCCCCACACTTCACATTGGTTGTATAATGTAAAGTCTTTAACAGATTTCAAGATGTGTGCCTCCAGTCGGGACTATCCGCTGGAAGAACTGATCAGTTGTTATTTTGTGCTAGATACAAGGTTTGGGGATCAAATGCTCACACCAGGTTGGGGAGGTGATGGGCTGGGAGGGGGGAGGGGGGAGGGGTGTTGGTGGGGCCACCGTTGTGACCCCCAAAAGTTTTTGAGATGTGTACAATGGTTCAGAGATGTAAGGGGAAATATATGTGTTGCTATGAAAAGAAGGGGAAACCCGTGTGTTACTGCAATAATGTACCTGATGTATTTATATGCTACCCTGCTGATCCGACAGTACTATACCAGGTGTCGTCATGGCATCAATTAAATTTCTGACGTGGAATGTCAGGGGGATGAGAAATAAAATTAAGCGCACTGCAGCTCTGGTCTATTTAAAAGCACAAAAAGCTAATATAATGGCATTGACCGAGACACACGTCACAGGTCATCTGCAGGCAGCACTAAAACGCCCCTGGATCGGTTGGGCGTATCATAGCACGCATACCAGCTTCTCCAGGGGGGTGACGTTACTAGTGACAAAGGCCACCCCATTTGAGTTACTATTCTTGGAATCGGAACAGCAGGGGAAATATGTTTTTGTAAATGCCCGTGTGGGAGGGGTTCCTATGCTGCTAATTGCGTGCTATGTCCCCCCCCCCCGTACAGCTCGAAGGTCGTCACGATGGGCTTGGCATTTATGGCCAAATACCCGACGGTTCCGGCTGTATGGATGGGGGACTTTAACATGACCATGGATCCAGTCATGGACAGACCAGCACAGATGGGCGGGGATCCAGGGGGGCCCAGAATGACTAGACTGGGCCGCCTGGTGAAGGAATTCGCCTTGACAGACATATGGAGGCATAAAAACCCAGAGACCAGGGCATACACGTGCCATTCTACCAGCCATGCCACAATGTCCCGTATAGATTACATCCTGATATCAACGCCCCTTGTGCCCAGGGTGGAGGGGGTGGGGTTTGCTCCTAGAGCTTTATCAGACCATTCGCCATGTTGGATGCAGATGTCTTTGCTAAGGGAGGCCCCGGGAAGGGTGTGGAGACTGAATCCATTTTGGTTGAAAGCCCTGCAAGACCACGACAGCATAGAACGGGAGTTAAAGTTCTTTTTCCCAGAAAACCAAGACCCTTTGACACTTAACCACCAGTGGGATGCCTTTAAAACACACGCGAGCAGGGTTCTAGACACTAAGATTAAAAGACTGAAGCTTTCCTCACAGGTAATAGTACAAGAATCAGAAGAAGCGTTGCGGAAATTAGAAGAATCATTTAATACACTACCCACCCCGGAGAATTTGGAAAAGGTAAAGGTACAAGCCAGAGTAGTAACGCAGCTACACATGGAGAAAGCCAAACAGCGCATCTTTTTCTGTAAAACACGGGTATATGAGCATGGGGAAAAGGCAGGGAAGATGCTGGCATATCTGGCCCATCTGGAAGATAGACCACCGGTGGTGGTGTCCCTGGCTGAGCCGGACGGCTCGTTGGTCACGGACCCCCCGCAGGTGGCGGACAGGTTTATGAGATTTTACAGAGACCTATATACCTCCCAGAGTCGTCGCACGCCGAGAGAAATACAGGCATATCTTCATGCATTGCAATTCCCACAGTTGAAGGCAGAGCAGGTGCAGCAGCTTGAAGCCCCTATCACCGCCCAAGATGTTGCGAACGCAATATCACAACTAGCCAAATCCAAGGCCCCGGGGTTGGATGGCCTGCCACTGGAGTTCTACGCCACTTATTCCGAAACACTGGTACCTAAGTTGCGGGATGTCTATCATTCCATTTTTGACTCAGGTATCCTCCCTATGTCTATGCAGGAGGCTCAGATCATAGTCCTTCCCAAACCTGGTAAGGATCACAGATATCCCGAAGCGTATAGACCCATATCTTTGTTGCCAGTCGACATCAAGATATTGGCTAAAATTTTGGCCTCTAGGTTGAATGTGGTGATTCTCTCTCTGATACACCCGGATCAGACCGGATTCATGCCGGGCAAAAATACGGCCATGAACATCAGAAGACTGTTCATGAATATACAGGCACAACATGACAATGTAGGGACCAGGGTTGTGGTATCCTTGGATACGGCCAAGGCCTTCGACTCTGTCGAGTGGCTGTATCTGTGGGAGTGCCTACGGTGTTACGGATTTGGCCCGAAATTTATTAAATGGGTACAGCTTCTATACCAGACACCCAGGGCCAGAATTTTTGTCAACGGGTGGCTGTCAGAACAAATCGCATTGGAACGGGGCACGAGACAGGGATGCCCCCTATCACCATTATTGTATGCCCTGGCGGCAGAACCGCTGGCCATGGCAATTAGGACAAGTCCAGATGTGATAGGCCTCAGAAAGGGGTATACATGGGAAAAGATAGGATTATATGCAGATGACACTGTCCTCTATCTGGCAGATCAGGGACCATCACTAAGGGCAGCTCTACGTATCATAGAAGAGGCGGGTACGTATTCAGGGTTAAAGATTAACTGGGACAAGTCCCGAATCCTTCCGCTAGATCAGTTTCCCCCTCAGGCGTCATCCCCGGAACTACCTTTACAGAGGGTGGCGGAGATTAAATATCTTGGGGTGAATGTAACCAGGAACCTCAAGGATTATGTCCCCCTGAATGTAGAACCCCTATTTGCCATTATTAAAGCGCGGACACAGGCATGGGCTAGACTACCCCTGGGAGTAATGGGCAGAATAAATTTAGTGAAAATGATTCTATTACCCAAAATACTATATATGGTCTGGCACGCCCCATTATACATACCTCTGAAAGTGTTTAAACAGATGGAAGCGCTCCTAAACTCATTTGTGTGGGGGTCAAGTCGACACAAGTTGGCGTGGCATATACTTAAAAATCCTATATTGGAGGGAGGATGCTCCCTTCCAGATCTGCAAGATTACTATATTGCGACGCAATTATCCCACGTTTACCATTTTAATACTTCAGAAGCACAGAAGCATAGATCGTTAGTATGTAACAGACCAGGTAGCCCTCTCCATACCCCGGCACAGGCTATTTTCAGGACGGGACATGGAGGGTGTAGGACGGCGCACTTTGGGGCCGACATGCTGTTACATCAACAAAAAATATGGGATATAGCCCTTAAAAGAATGGACAGAACACACGTGCACTCGCACTCACCACTGTGGAGAAATGGAAGTCTACCAGAGCTAGGAACAGTTCCGGACCCGGGGATATGGGCGGCATATGGAATACTTTTCCTATCCCAGGTCCTCACTGAGTCAGGCCCTAAGTCCTTTACACACCTACGGGAGGAATTCTCTCTTCCACCTCAATTCATCTTTCGGTACCTGCAGCTTCGGCATGCACTTAGAACACAAATGGAACAGGTGGCGGTGGATTTGAATAGGCCGCGGGTGCTGGATGTTATCTTTGGGGCCGAATCAACAAAACTCACATCTAATTTATATTACACAATCCGATTGGAAAAAGGTAGGCAAGGTGTCACAGACAGCAAAGACGAAATGGGAACAGGACCTGGGACAGATAGATGACACTGACTGGGGTGAGATATTGGAAGGAGTAAAGACGTCGTCCCCCAAACTATCGGACAGGCTAACTCAGCTATATATAGTTCATCGTGCTTACCTGACGCCCAAGAGATTAGCAAAATTCCAACCCACACGGAGCACTGCCTGCCCCATGTGTGCAGCTGCGGAGGCCTCATTCTGCCACTTACTGTGGCAGTGCCCAGACATACAGGCCTACTGGTTGCAGGTAACAAAGTTCCTACACGACAATATGGGATCACCGGTGGGGATGGACCCGAAGTTATGTCTGTTAGGACTGGTCCCAGACGTTGACATAGATAAGTACCAGAACATCTTCATATGTGAATCGCTATTTATGGCTAGAAAGGTAGTGGCCAAGGTGTGGATGAGGGATAGGGCCCCAACGCTGGAGGACTGGAAAAGGGAGGTGAACACCACACTTCCTTATAGGAGGATGATCTACATTCAGAGGGGGCACCCACAGAAGTTCTCCAATGTTTGGGACAGGTGGCTGGCGGATGGGGAAACATGTACGGTGTAAATCTCTGGCAAAGGAAGAGGGTATATGGAATTGGGGGGGTACGGTTGATCTGGTGATTGCTCTAGGTTTCTGGAACGTATGGGGTATCTTCTCCTACGCGTAATAAGGTTGAACCCTTGTGTAAAGGGACAGATGTGAAACGGGGTATGAACCTACACTGTAAATTGTATATCTGCAGATATGTATCAGACATCGCTTAATGTTAATCAAATGCCTAACATGTATGTGCCTTTTATATGTAACATCTCAATAAACTTGGTTTTGAAGTTAAAAAAAACCTGTACTGTTATTACTATGTTAGGATTATTATTCTCTTAATTCTTTAGCAGGTGAATGTAGCCCTCCATGCAAATCACATACACTGAATTCGGCCCTTGAGAAGAAAAAAAGGTTGCTGACCCCTTGGTGTAACTAAACGTGGAAAAAGTGAAGCACCGTGAATACATTCCAGATGCACTGTACACATGTGTATTTTTACCCACAGTCCCAGGACAGGACCCCCACATATAGTCCTCATCAATGATGCCCTGCTCCCTACACTGGATTAACCACTTGCTTACTGGGCACATATACCCCCTTCCTGCCCAGGCAAAATTTCAGCTTCCGGCACTGCGTCGCTTTAACTGACAATTGCACGGTCGTGTGACGTGGCTCCCAAACAAAATTGATGTTTTTTTCCCCACAAATAGAGCTTTCTTTTGGTGGTATTTGATCACCTCTGCGTTTATTTTTTGTGCTATAAACAAAAAAAGCGACAATTTTGAAAAGAAAAAAACACAATATTTTTTACTTTTTGCTATAATAAATATCCCAATTTTTTTTTTCTCAGTTTAGGCCGATACGTATTCTAAATATTTTTGGTAAAAAAATAAAATAATAATTTGCAATAAGCGTATAGTGACTGGTTTGCGCAAAACAAAAAATAGGTGACATAATTAGGATTTTTTTTTTTTTTACTAGTAATGCTGGGGATCTGCGATTTTTATTGGGACTGCGACATTATGGCGGACACTTGACACATTGTTGGGACCATTCACATTTATACAGCGATCAGTGCTGTGACTGGCAGGGAAGGGGTTAACACTAGGGCGAGGAAAGGGTTCAATGTGTTCCCTACTAGTGATTCTAACTGGGGGGGAGGTGACCGATTTGTGTCCCTATATACAAGGGACACAGCATCGGTCTCTTCCCCCTGACAGGACGTGGATCTCTGCGTTTACACACAGAGATCCACGGTCCTGCTCAGTTACTGGGCAATCGCCGGTGGCCATCGGGCACGCGCATCAGGTTCCCAGTAATGCGGCGGGAGCGAACGTACGCCCCCTAGTGGCTCTGAAAGACTAGGACGTCATATGCCGTCCTCTCAGAACAAGAGGGCTATCATGCCACTATCAAGTGACGGCAGCCAGTAGTAAGGAGGTTAAAGATCTCCCGACTTTTTCCTTAAAACAGCAACTGAAATCAACAAATCCCAAAGTCCTACACCAAAAAATACACAAAGAAAACTTATTGGTTAAGTCTTCCTGTAATTTCAACAATAAAAAATAACTCTGAATAAATGGAATATTGATTGTATGAATAACAATCCAATCAGAAGCAATGTATTGTACAAACATTAAGCGTTTGTAATGGTAAAAGTTTTTTTTTTTTTACCTCCATGAATTCTCTACACCAAGGTAAAAAAATAAATAAAAAATAAAATAAAAAAAGGATTTTTGTACTCACCGTAAAATCCTTTTCTCCAAATTATTGGACGGACACAGCATCTTATTCTTGACATCAGGGTATTGGCCTTCTATCGGGAGAGGACTGGGCAGAAATGTGAAGTGTTGAACATACATCAAAACTGTACAGTACCACCCTGGGGGCGGTCCCCTCTAGGTACAACCCCTCTCCCTGCATCATGCAGCTCAGTTCGTCAAAAAGCAGTACAAATCTTTAAAAAGGAGGGGTGGGTGCTGTGTCCGCCCATGGACTCAGAAAAGGATTTTACGGCGAGTACAAAAGGGCCATTTTCTATTTCTTCATGGACGGACACAGCATCTTATTCTTGACATTAGGGACGTCCCCAAGCAGTGTCAAAAACGAGGGGTGGGAACAGCAATCAAACCAACTTAACCACAAACAACCAGAGCTCCTCAACAGAGTTGCAACCTTAAACAATCGCCTGCAAAACCTTGCGGCCGAAGCAGGCATCCGCAGACGCATGCTGGTTAACCTAGTAAAAAACTAAATGAAAGTGTGAACGGATGACCAGGTCGCCGCCTTACACACCGTGAGGCCGACGATTGATGTCGAAAAATCCAGGGAGGCACCTATTGCCCTGGTCGAATGCGCCGTGACATGAAAAGGGAGGCGCCCGCTCTTTAAGGGCAAAAACCAGAATTACAATCTGTCTGATCCACCAAGACACGTGGGCTAACGAGACCGCCAGGCCTTTCCTTGGACCTGTCACAATGAGTCTGACCTCCGAAATGGAGTTGTAGCAGACAGATGCACCCGCAGATCTTGTACCTAGCCCAAGGAAAGCAAGCAACCTCCTAGAATGCGACGGCAGAGGACACAAGGATGAAGCACAATGTCCACATTTTGATAAAAAGGCAGAAACAAAGGTAGAGACAAGGCTGTGGACGCAGCACCGCCTCACCCTTTTGGATGAGTAAGTGGGGAGACTTGGAAGACAAGGCCACCAACTCAAAAACCCTCTGGTAGAGGTAACATCCACCCGAAAGCTACTTACCAAGAGAGTGCCACCAGGGGAATCTCTCAATGCACTTTAAAAAAGGTGGTTTCTGAAAACAGATTCAATCCCACAAAGGCAGCAGTGATTGAACCGGAGGGGCCACATGTGGAACCTCTTTGACAAACGTACCCACCAGTGAATGAGCCACCAGGAGTTGCAGAAAAAAAAACAGCCAAGGCTGACATCCGCCCCACAATGGAGCGAAAAGCAAGTCTTTTAACCACTCCACGCTGTCAAAAACAGCAGGATCCTGGAAGCCGAATATGTACTTGAACGCCACTCCATCTCCACACCTAGGGATGTAAGCCCTTCAACTGCGATGGTAAAGCATCCGAAAAAATGACTTCCGCGCCCTCTGCCTCTACTCTGAGCAGATGAGAAAGAGCATTTTTTAGGAGGAAAGGAATACATAGCCGATAACGTCCCAACAGGACCACAAACGCGTCCTTCCAGGAATCTTCGATCCTGGCCACAACCTCAAAACCCTCTGGTTGAATCGAGAAGCCATGAGATCCCAATCAGGCGAACCACATCTCCGGTAGAGGAGTCGAAACACTTCCGGGTATAGAGACCATAGCCCATGGCCCAGGAACTGCTGACTCAGGAGTCCTCCTGCTAGAGTTCTACGTCCAGACTGTATGCGATACGATAGAGCCAGCACATTTTTTCCCTGCTCACGCGTGAGCGACAGCATACAGCAGTCGAGCAACTTGGTCATCCTCGATGAGCGACGTATGCCACCGCCGTGGCGTTGTCCAACTTGATTCTGACTGACGTTTCCGTAGCCTCCGCGACCAAGTGGAGGGGCACCGCCTGAACGCCCGAAGGAGCACCCTGATCGGCAGGTGGGGAACTTCCTGCGTCCAGCGACCGCGTGTCGTCCAACAAAAAGGAAACGACTTCCCAGGCTGAAAAGCCGGAGACCTCAGCCACCGGATCAGGGAATCCCTGACTAAACGGCTCACCAGGGACAATGGAGATGTGTCCCATGTCGACAGGATCTCCGTTTGCAAGACTCGAATGTGGATTCAAACACACGGGACTGCCTTGAAAGTGGCTACCCTGAAAACCTAGGACTTGTATGCAAAAGCACAGTTACCACCACCAGCGTGACGCCCACCGATGTACCACAGCATGAAGAGACTGCACATTATTAGAAACCGAGTGCGGCCACCAAAAAATGGCCCCGGGTGCCGCCAAAATGGCTGCCGAAAACGTAGCTGAGAGAAAAGACGCAATGGCTGCGAACATGCTACGCCTCAGCACGGAGGCCCCTCCATGGCACCAGACAACCCCTCACATGGAGAGCGGACCCAGACACCCAGCGCAGCCCCCCGCCAGGACATGGAGCCCCCCGGTCAGTACACAGCAGGACCAGCTACCAGAGCATGGGGAGGAGGGAAGGACGGGAGAGAAGAAAGGAAGGGCAGGAACCCCCTAAATCAACATCCCCGGGAATGCCAGCTTGTTTCACCCTGCCTGAGGAGGGGGAAATGCTACTTACCCGTCCTACGTGGACCAGCAGAAGGCATCCCAGACAGAACCAACGTCCGCGCGGTTACGGCATGGCTGTTGGCCCGGCACACTGTGACACGGACATAGAGCCCGGTCATATGTGTGCCCTGGAGCATATAGCTCACTGGTCACCCCTGGAGCAACGGGGTAAGTCGCGGACGACGTAGCTAAAAAGGCCGGCACACGCTCGATGGCCGAACTGGGGGGGGGGGGGACTACAAGGATCGAGGATCCAGCCTGTCACCCAGTCGGCAGTTGATGGTAGATCTCAGGATCCAAAGTGCAGAAAAAATTAAATAAAAAATCTTTAAAAATCCCCAGGCCCCATGGGCTCAAAGGGAGCCATGTCATTCTCCTGTGCTAGGCAGAAAAAAACTGCTTTTTGATGAACTGAGAGGTATGATGCAGGGAGAGGGGTTGTACCTAGGGGACTGCCCCCAGGGCGGTACTGTATAGTTTTGATATAAGTTTAACACTTGCCATGCTTTTCTGCCTAGTCCTCTCCTGATAGAAGGCCAATACCCTAATGTCAAGAATAAAATGCTGTGTCCGTCCATGAAAGAGAGAAAAAAACAAAACAAAAAAAAAAAACATTCCAATGTCGGCTCCCTAACCCCCTGCAAATACTTACCTGAGCCTGTTCTCGATTAAGCACGCTGCCCATTTGCAGCAGCACTGCTCTTCTCTCTCACAGCAGACAGGGCAGAAGCAGGAGCCATGCTGCTCTCAATCAAATTCTGTGAGCAGGGCTGAGCCACACAGTGTTTCAATAGACACACACAGTACGGCTCAGGATCAAGCCTACGCAAGTGCCCCCATAGCAAGAGGAGAAGAGAAGCCAAGACAAACAGGGGACCCTAGAAGTGGAGGCTCAGGGCTGCTCTATGCAAAATCATTGCACGGAGGCCTAAAGTTTCAAATGTTTATTTAAAAAAATAAAAATAAATTAAGCTTTACAAATCACTATAAAGAATCACTATAAAGAATCACTATAAAGAATTCCAGCTATGGATATTTTACACATAATTTCATTGGTCCAGCTTAAACCAATGTAAATATGCATATACTATACCTGGCCAAAGCCCTTAGAAGCTGTAAATCACTGAAATAGACACTGCTACTCCAGTGAGCTCCACTTGTTTTTAGGTCCAATAGTTGCTCTGTATAGGCATTATTCAGAGAATACTTTGCATTCTCTGAATGAATGCAAAGTGTGTTATGATTGGACAAGGTGGAGAATGTGACATCACTGTCCTGTCTCTCCCCCTTGTCCAATCAGAGAACACTCTGCATTCATTCAGAAAAATCATCATTGGCCAGTCATTGGACCAAGCTGGACCAATGGCAATGTAAAGATTTATCTAAAGTCTTTTTTAATCCTAAAAGGTTAGGCAAAATTATGGGTTGATTCTCAAAATAAGGTAGTCAAAAACTTATCATATGAGGGGAGGGGGGGGGGGAGGTTAAGTGCAAAATATCAGTCCACGTTATTAGGTCAGAGGAGGTTTGTGGCAAGATTAAAAACACAGATTTTCTTTCCTTATAAAAATTTAAAGCCATAGTACAAAATTAAAATAAAAAAAGCAAAAGGAACTTTGCTTACTGTCAACACAATGTGTCCCCTTGTGCTTCTGGCTATGGTTTAGTTGCATTCTTGCTCCAGTCCCAAATCCTACCCTCACTGATGTTATCTTCCAGTGCGGCGGAGGTAAAGGGCAAGGGACCTGTCATATGCACTCATCTAGAGAGCCATCTATGCAATCCCAACTTCCATTCATAGATCGTTTTACATCCATGAGAGCTAGAAAAGCTTTTAAGACTACAAGAGGTGGGCGGACAAGGCATATGTAGTCAGTCTTTATGAGTGCATACGACCAGTCCCTTGGCTTTATTAACCATTTAAGGACCCCTTCACGCCGATATACGGTCGGCAGAATGGCATGGCTGGGCACAATCACGTATCTGTACGTGTCTCTTTAAGCCCAGCCGTGGGGTCGCGAGCACGCCGCTGGCAGAGCGCTCACGACCCGGTCCTAAGCTCTGTGACCCAATCGTCGCCGGTGTCCCGCGATCGGTCACCGGAGCTGAAGAACGGGGAGAGATGTGTGTAAAACACACCTTCCCCGTTCTTCATTGTGGCAGTCTCAGTGATCGTTTGTTCCCTGATATAGGGAAAGACGATCAATGACGTCACATGTCCAGCCCTGCCCCCCTACAGTTAGAAACACATATGAGGTCACACTTAACCCCTACAGTGCCCCCTAGTGGTTAAAGCGGAGCTCCACCCTATTTATCAACATTATCTTAGTCAAATAGTATACCCGAATGCATTACAGAACAGACTTCTTTTTTTGTGACAGTACCTTTGTTTTCACCATCTGTCACTCGGCTTACTGTCTCTTGTGCGGGTAGATTGCGGGTAGTTCGTCATATCCTTGAACCGCATTGTCTCCCGGGAGCTTTTGTCATTGCTCCCAGGACGAGTTATTGAAATATTTCCTAAAATGGAAGTGACGTAGCTGTAGCTCTCTCCTGTACTGAGCTATGCTTTGTACAGTATTTATCACCTGGGCTTTGCTCACCATAACAATGGGGCGGTAACTTTTGATTACGCCGCCGCCCGTTATGGCAACCCGGAAGCTGACGTCCCTGCCCAACGGAACGAGCGGTGAATGCTAATGCAACAAGGAAATGAGTGCTTGTGGGCTTCACATGCCCACAAGCAAAATGGAAACAGCAGTACTGGGAGAATATAAGTTTGAATTCCATACGAAATCGGAATGCGGAGGACTAAAAACAGCTAAAAAGTGAGTACTGTTTAAGTATGACATTAACCAACTGACTGTAAAAAAACAAACAAAAACAAAAAAAACGTATGGCCGTGGGAGATCCGCTTTAACTCCTAAACTGCAATTGTAATTTTCACAGTAAACAGTGCATTTTTATAGCACTTTTTGCTGTGAAAATGACAAGGGTCCCAAAAATGTGTCAAAATTGTCCAATGTGTCCGCCATGTTGCAGTCACGAAAAAAATCAGCAATCGCCGCCGTAGTAAAAAAAAAAAAAAAAAATTAATAAAAATGCACTAAAACTATGCCCTTTTTTGTAAACGCTATAAATTTTGCGCAAACCAATTGATAAACACTTATTGCGATTTTTTTTTTTACCAAAAGGATGTAGAAGAATACGTATCGGCCTAAACTGAAGGAAATTTTTTGTTTTTTTTTAATATATTTTTGGGGGATATTATATTTTTTTTTACATTGTCGCTCTATTTTTGTTTATAGTGCAAAAAATAAAGACCGCAGAGGTGATCAAATACCACTAAAAGAAAGCTCTATTTGTGGGAAAAAAAGGACGCCAATTTTGTTTGGGAGCCACATCGCACGACCACACGATTGTCAGTTAAAGCAATGCAGTGCCGAATCGCAAAAGGGTGCAAGGTCCTTTAACCTGCATAATGGTCTGGGTCTTAAGTGGTTAAACCCCAGATGTACCAAAAGATCAGATCACTGGGGGTATGGGGAATTGGGGAGGAAGATTTCAATTAAAGAAAAAGTCAGCAGCACTAGACACACATATGGATAGAAGTGCCCATTGTACAGATTTATTCGAATTTTTGGGCTAAACTTAGGCTTCAAAATAAAAATCTAAAATGATATGTTAACCTCCGGTTGGAGATGGAACTTCACTTTAAAAGTAGACTTTTTTTCTTCTCCCACCACCCATTCGAAAACAAAAATGTCACCATTTAATCAATTACATTTTTTATTTTTATCAGAAGGGGAATCCATTACATTTTAACTACATTGCTTTTCATATCTGGTTTATGTGGGTTAACCACTTGCCGTCCACCATATAGCGAAATGACGGCGGCAAAGTGGTTCTGTTATCCTGAGCGTACGTCATTTGACGTGATCAGAATAACTAGCCGGCGCGAGCCCGGGGGTGCGGCATGTCAGTCCGAGACACCGCAACTCCGATCTAGGTAAAAGAGAACTCTGACGGAGACTCTTTACCATGTGATCAGCCGTGTCCAAACTCGTCTAACTGGGGGGGGGGGGGGGGGGCTGTGCTGATTATCAGCTCAAAAAGCCCCAACCCCCCACCTGAGGACACCCACACCGGACCATCAGGGACACGGCCAGGACCACCCACCGCTTGTGCCACCCATGGCCACCAGGGATGACAGTCAGCGCCCACAATGAATGCCAGTGCCCATGTTTGATGCCAGTGCCAAAAACGAATGCCTGACAATCAGTGATGCCCATCAGTACCATACATTAGTGCTCATCTGTGCTGCCCATCAGTGTGTGGCCATCAGTGCAGCCTCATCAGAGCCTGTGAGTAAAGGAGAAAAACTTACTTGTACACAAAGTTTTGTAGTGGAAACAAAAAAAAAAAATTCGGCCTTTTTTGTTTAGAAAAAAAAAAAAATCCTAGCTGTGATTAAATACCATTGTCAAAGTGCGAAAGCCCAGAAAGCTGAAAATTGGACTGGGCAGGAAGGCGAGTGCCCTGTATTGAAGTGGTAAAAAATAAAATAAAAAGCAGAATTCAAATTAAGGCAACATAAAACATTTTTTGGGTGTCTTTTAGAGAAGACGCCCTTGTTTTTTTTTAACACTGCAATTAATAGAAATTATGCAGGCCTCTACCAAAATGCAGCCACACAGCAACTAACCTGAGCCACTTTTACTGAATTTTGTGTGGAGCCACCAGCATGATAGTCGACATTGAACCTTTTCACCAACTCCTCAAACCTGCAAAACACAACAGAAGATATGAGTCAATAAGAAGTAAGTTCCTGTGAGAGGAATTCAGAGCTAAAATGTAAATCTGTAGTGTTAGGATGTGGGTCAGCAGGATACACTGTGCTCATTAGTTTCTTTACAAGGTGTGAGCTGAGAAAACCAAGGTTAGACATGCATAAAGAGACCAGGAAGGCACGACCTGCACATAAACTATGCTGGCACAGAGACAAGACTCTGAAAAAAAACAAGGATGAGTGTGTGGGGATTTTTTTTTTTTTCCGTCTACAGTATACTTATTATTCATAGATGCACACACCAACCTGCCATTTCAGCCAACTACTTCATGTAAGAGAAACAAGGAGCAGAACCCACTGAAAGTTAGCATTTTGTAATGTGATGCAATATTTTGTTATGTCATGTAATTCTGTTACATGGGGACTGACTACCTTAGATATCTTTTTTTTGGTCAATTCTTTTTAAACAGTACAAGAAATCACTGGGCTGCCTTTTTTCCTTATCAAGTTTGTGTCAAGGCTTGTATATTTTTGCATACTTCTTAGGCCCCTTTCAGACGTCCGCTCCGTCTGTCCGTTCATTACAAGCCCGTTAACGGACTTGTAATGAATCCCTATGGGGACGCGTCCGTTAGCGGATGGAGCATCCGCGTCAGTCGGGTTCCGCTTTTCCGAACGGAAGAAACCCTATTTTTCTTCCGTTCGGCGGAGCGGAACTGATGCAGACGGACAGACGGTCCGTCTGCATCAGGTTCCCCATAGGGGACAGCGGATCAGAGACAGGGCGGTCCCTGCACTGTGTGCGGGGACCGCCCTATCCGCAGACAGCTGAGCGGGGATCCCCGCTGAGCCCACGGAGACACACGGTGCGGACCCGTAAACGGTCCGCTCCGTGTGAAAGAGCCCTTAAGCATAAAAAAAAAAAAAAAAAAAGATACTTGGATGTAAATGTATCTATTTAGTGTAAATAATTGTTAAAGAATGCTTCGGGTATAGAAGATATTAAGCCCAGTAAGCCACTATTTGGCTGTGAGATCAGATACCCTTTAAGTGTAAGTTCAAGTTCATGTTTACAGAACATTTTACACTGGACCCCCTCCCCCCCATCTCCCCTGGTCCTGCTAACCTGGAGTCCGGCGATCACCCATTCCGACACATCGGATTGCTGCCTTACTGGTCAAGAGACTAGAAATCCCGGAGACTTCCTCTTTTCCAGCACCGGGCTACGTGGGCTCCGATGGGTCGGCGCTGGCCAATTAGAAGGCATCCTATACGCAACTTTTTGAGGTACGTTTAGGAGATTAAGCCAAGAGGATTTCTAATCCCCGGACCAGTAAAGCGGCTTTCTGATGTGTGATAAGTGTTTTGTCTGTGTCCCATGTACTCAGTGGGTTTGGTGGGAGTGGTTTCATAATTATCAGACAACTGCTGCACCTGCAGGGCCCTAAAAAGGAAAATTGCTGGGCTTACATCTCTTTAGACGCAATTTCCTATTGGGAGTATCTTACCAAAAACTACATTTGTGTTGCAAGGGGATTACTGAAATCTGACTTGTATCCTAGTGCTGACTTCTGGGAAAATCAGTGAGCCAAATCACACAATCAGAAAATTACATATGGGACATATTGAATTTTACATAACATCACAGCGAAAATATACTGACAGGGCGGTCGAACAGAAGATGCTAGATCAACCATAGGGGCCACACATATTAACATGCTTCTAGTCCCTGTTGAACAGGCTAAAATTTGTAACCTTGTATGGCCCACTTTAAAAAAAATGTGTTAGGGCTCTTTCACACGGAGCGGACCGTTTCTGGGTCCGCTCCGTGTGTCTCCGTCGGCTCAGCGGGGATCCCCGCTGAGCTGTCGGCGGATAGGGCGGTCCCCGCACACAGTGCAGAGACCGCCCTGTCTCAGCTCCGCTCTGCCCTATGGGGAACCGGATGCAGACGGACCGTGTGTCCGTCTGCATCAGTTCCGTTCTGCCGGACGGAAGAAAAATAGGGTTTTCTTCCGTCCGAAAACCGGATCCCGACGGACGCGGACGTTAGCGGATGCTCCATCCTCTAACGGACGCGATCCCATAGGGATGTATTACAATTCCGTTAATGGACTTGTAATAATGGACAGGCGGAGCGGACGTCTGAAAGGGGCCTTAAGAGACAATATTCCAAGTCTGGTGAAAAATACCTTAGAGATCCAAAATGGCAAAAAAAAAAAAAAAGCTACATGTATACATTTAAATTTCTATAGGTTTTTAATTATATATTTCAAATAGTGCTCCCTTACAAGTCACAGAAGTTTAGCTGGGGTAAATTTTGGAATAAGGTTATACAAATTCTTTTGGTTTGAATGTGCATCTGGAAAGAGGTGAGTGAGCATCACAGCATGAATCCATTCTAACATATGACAACTCAGCAGGCGGCACAGATCAGATGAATGTGCCATATGAAATGCGTTATCATTTGATGTATAAAAACATGCGATTATTTCCATGGCAACATTGCCTCTGGCATCCCCTACAAAAGACTGGGAATTATAGGAGTTATTTTCAGGTTTCAGGAGTTATGATAGTGAATCAATGTATAGAACATATACTAAAGAGGTATATAAATATCAGGGCAGGGGCAACTACCACCCCAAAGTCAAAGTTTAGATGCACGAAAAACATTCAGTAAACCCAGAGGTGCACCTCTCTCATCCATAGCCATAAAACCCACAATTTTTATTTATTTTTCCCATCACAGAAATGAACAAGCAGTGGTTATTAATTTCTAAGTAGCATAGAACAAAGCATAAAGAAGAAGTCCTGCAATTGTGTAGCGTCAACATTTACGCTATACTATGCAAACATTTTAGTTTTCCTCTTCCCACAGAAAGCCAAAAAAAAAAAAAAAAGACAACAAACTTCAGCAAATTCAATGTTAGGATATTGTTATAGTTAACACAACAACAACAACAACAACAACAACAAAAAGAGAAGACTTAGGGCCCTTTCACACGTACGGACCGTATGTCCGCTTTTTTATCCGTCCGTTTGCAGATGAAAACGGTACATACATTGGTCCCTATGTGATTACGGGTGTCAGCGGATGAACATCCGCCGACACCCGTAATTTGTCCGCCTCGCAAAGATCCGCATTTGCGGACGGAAGAAATCCTATTTTTCTTCCGTCTGCCGGATCGGATGAACACGGACATACGGTCCGTGTTCGTCCGATCCCCCATAGGGGAGAGCGGAGGAAAGACAGGGCGGTCCCTGCACAGTGTGCGGGGACCGCCCAGTCAGCTGCCAGCTCAGCGGGGATTTCACGGAGGATCCCCGCTGAGCTTTGCGGACACACGGAGCGGATCATTACTGATCCGCTCCGTGTGAAAGGGCCCTAAAAGGGGTTGTAAAGGTTTGTTTTTTATTTTCTAAATAGGTTCCTTAAAGCCAGTGCATTGTTGGTTCACTTATCTTTTCCTTCCATTTCCCTTCTAAATGTTTTTTTTCTTTGTTTTCTTTGTCTAAATGTCTCACTTCCCGTTTCTCCTCAGTAAGGTGTTCAGCAAGCTGTTCTAAATGACTTTCCACCGCTCGGATGATGGTGGAAAGCTTACTGAGGAGAAACAGGAAGTGAGAAATTCAAACAAAGAAAAAAAACATTTAGAAGGGAAATGGAAGGAAAAGTAAAGTGAACCAACAATGCACTAGCTTAAAGGAACCAATTTAGAAAATAAAAAACAAAACCTTTACAACCCCTTTAAGAAAGAAACCATTAGGCTTGGTTCACACTGCCGTGACTTGTCATGCAACTGGAGAGCGTATTTCTACCCCAAGCATTTCCTACCTATTACATGTGAGCAGCCCATGTGACTATACATGTGAGCGTATGTACACAGTGGTAAATGATAGCCCACACCTTCCTTCATGCCCACTAACCAGCTAAACACAATGGTGGTGGATATTACATCTTGATTGATGGAGGCTTCACTTTCTTCCTATTGTGACACAGTCTGTGACTGGCAGAAATACAACCACACCATGTAATTGCAAAAAATCTGATTTAATTTCAAATATATATATATTTGGATGACAACCGTTTGACAATTAATTTTTATTCTGTATCCCATGTGACCAGTAACAGTACTCCCGCCACTGTTTCCCTATAGACTGGGGAAAATATGGGTCATGTGACAGCTGTATATCAATTAGGCGAAAAAAGTACATTTTTTTTTATTAAAATTAGTGCCAACATACAGAAAGACGGAATAATGTCAATTAAAATGTGCGTTTAGGTCAGGGCTTGACAAATTTGCTTGGAATCTAGGAGCCAGTTGTTCGGCTGCATGCTCCTCTACTCTCTCTTCCCCCCCCCCCCCCATGCTGCTCTGGTCCCCCATGCTCTACTCCCCCCTCCATAATGCTCTGGTCCCCCATGCGCCTCTAACCCCCCCCCCCCCCCATGATGCTCTGGTCCCCCGCATCGCTCACCTCCTCTACCTGGCTAGTTATGCAGCGTGACTGAATGCAGACATGCTCCTCAGGAGTCGCACAGAGAAGCTCATCATACGATCCGGAAGGGCGGCGGCCACACACATACGCTTCCTCGGCACTCGTTCTCCTGGCCTACACAGGTTCGCCAGCATAGGTGTTAGGAGCAGGCAGGAAGGGGATGTCACCACTAGAGTATCACTGTGTGCTCCTTTAACCCGTGCAGTGGTTTAGCATTTAGATTTGTTTTATTTTATTATTTAACTACTACAATTTAGCAGTATGTCCACGAAACTGGTAAAATGCTACCCCTGCACTTAAGCAAAGCAAGAAAATACACAATAACGCAGTGTATACTACTAGTAATATTAACCAAATGAGTAAAAAAGAAAATATTTGGTCAAAACAAATGACAAATTGTCAGTGTTGTATCCAATACTGAAGACTCTAAAGGCGGTATATTATCCCCAACACCAAGTTATTTAAACAAACCATATACGAATAAAGGGGGACTTTAAATATACCTCCAATAGTAAACAGATATGAAAACAAATACAATTTTATTACAAAAATTACAGAAACTCTGCCCAGCAGAACAGTAAAAGCATAATAAAATGGTTTGGACACAAGCATGCACAAAAAAGTTGGCAAATAAATCTAAAGAGAACACTACAAGATACAGAGACAAAAATTAATGTCTACGCATTTCGTGGGGACATACGTTTCTTCAGGACTCTTCCAGTCTCAAGTATGTACAATATATATCGTATGCTCCAATAAATTTGGTCTTTGCAATGGGGCGCCATTTCAGTAATAGGGGGATGGGCATCAAAGGGCAGTCGAAAAACAGGCACCCCCGGCCTGTGGGGGGCCCATCACTGCAACCAACCATCGAGCCAAATTTATGTATCCATCCACAATGTTATAGGACAAAGTATAGCTAAGGGGAGCTTATGTTTATTGCTGAGTGTAGACTCCTACATGTGCAACAGCTCCGGGTTGTTCCAATTAGGGCTGCAACTAACGATTATTTTCATAATCGATTAGTTGGCCGATTATTGTTAAGATTAAGCGGTTAATAATTTTTCTTTCTTGAAAAATAAAATAATTTTAAGTACGTTCATTTGATTTTCTTATCGTCATTGGGGTCAATGCGACACACAACCACAGTGATGGGGAAGTTTAAAAATACTAGAAAACTTCTTGGTGAAAGGAATTTTTAGACAGACAGACAGTGTATGCAATTTTCGTTCAGAAATTAAATTCATTTTAAAAGTGAATGTTAAAAGCAAGTGAAAATGTCAACCATTCTTTCATTGAGCGAATGTACAAAGATTTTTCGTATTACTATAATATTAACAGTAGAGCTTTGCTCTTTTTGTACTATAAAGGGACAATTTTAGTTTAACCCATTATGTTACTGCCGATTAATCGACAATTAATAGATTACGAAATTAATCGATTACCTTTTTCATAATCGATTAGTTGTTTCGGTCCTAGTTCCAATACATAGCGCAACACAGTGGTGGCTGATGGGTCTTCAAAACCGTCCTGGTGGTCACACTGAAGATTAATGGCAGCAGCGACTCAGACAAGAGTAAGGCGACTGACTGGTAGAAGATAATCGTACCCCCAGCTGCTGAGTTAAAGTGGAAGTAAACCCTCCTATTGTTTTCAGCCAAGGAAGCTGCCATCTTGACCTCTGTTTAATCTGCAACTGCCACGATGCTGCACATGTGATCAGTTATAAAACCAGCCATTGGATGGTTTGACAGTTTGGTTGAGAGCACAAGCAAATGTGACATCTAGCATTTCCGGCATGCCGGGAATGTTAACTGTTTTTTTAAACTATCAAATAGATGGGTTTACTTCCGCTTTAATGAGCCTGCAATGTTGGTACACTCGAATCCCACCCCTCTATTTTATTGAGGTCCTCTTGTAAAGTTGTTATATCATGTTGTGAAGTTATTGCCAACCTCTATATAGTTTATAAACAAGTCAAACAGAATTGATCCCATGACAGAGCCCAGGGGCACACCACTCAACTCTAGACCATTCAGAAAAGATTCAAATCAAACCTTTCACTGCCAAACTGGCAATTTATTCACACTGATTTTTTCTAGTCTTTTCTGTCAGACAACACATTCAATGTTACGGTCTTGCTTATTTATACCCCTTTTTGTATTCGTATAAAAACTGAGTAAAATGTATTACAGCTGCCTTCACCCGATCACCTTTTATGGCACCAGAATGTTCTGACTTGGCCTTTTTACTTCATTTCAAAACTTTTTAACTCTTCAGCAATATGTTTTGTATGTTTTTTCTATAATTAGTTTTAAAACTGTCTTAACCGTCTATATACTGCGGCAGAATGGCTCCCCTTGGCGAAACCTCGTACGGGTATGTCATCTTTTTTTGCCCACCAGAGGGCGCACAACCGCTGAGCGTGGTCGGCGGTCACGATCACCGCCGGCCATGCACGAGTGCTAGCACAGGGATTTGTTTGTGTGTAAACACACAAATCCTTGTGCGGCCAGCGAAGAGGCAACATATTGTTTGTTTCTACCAAGTAGGAACAACGATAGGTCTCCTCTCATAGTCACTCCCGTCCCCACACAGTTAGAACACACTGAGGGAACACACAGTTAACACCTTGATCGCCCCCTAGTGTGAACCCCTTCCCTGCCAGTGACATTTACACAGTAAATCAGTGCATTTTTCTAGCACTGATTACTGTATAATTGTCAATGGTCCCAAAAAAAAAAAAGAAAGTGTCAAAAGTGTCCGATCTGTCCATCGCAATGTTGCAGTATCGCAAAAAAAACAAAAAAAAAAAAAAAACACAACCAAACACTGATCACTACAATTAATAATATTAATAATAATAATAATATTTCCCATACTTTGTAGCCGTTATAACTTTTGGGCAAACCAAACGCTTATTGCATTTTTTTTTTACCAAAAATATGCAGAATATATATTGGCCTAAACTGAAGAAATGTTTTTATTTTTCTAAAATTTTGGGGATATTATAGCAATGTGTAAAACATTTTTTTTCTCAAGATTGAAGGCACACAAATGTTGTTTGGGTACAAAAATCACATGACCACGCAATTGTCAGTTAAAGCGACGCAGTGCCAACAATTTAAAAAAAGTGCTCTGGTAAGGAAGGGGGTAAAATCTTCCAGGACTTAAAGAGATTAACATGATATGATATGCGACAACTGGACTTGTTATTTTTGTACATTATGTGCAGCGGTGCACTGTGATGCTATTCATTCTCAATGATACCCTTTTCCCTCAAACACATTTTTAGTAAAACTGCACAAACTCACTCAAGTAATAACAGATGTGGGTGTGGAAACAGCAGATACTTTAACTATATACAGCCAGAAGTGATCACACTGTCCACCTATTTTATGGCTCTGTAAATTGATGCACAGCATATTATATTAGCACTGTTCCAATGATATACTGCATCGGAAATCGCATATTACGGGAAAGACTTCCATTACAAAATACAGGTTTAGAACATCATTTGTATATTAAGGTTTGAAATACTATGTAGTATTAACCTCTGTAGCAAAGACCACTCATCTTCATTCACAAGGCTTTAGACGCTTGACAGAGTATCTCATGTGGAGTTCAAGGGATGATTAGCTGCTGCATACCCACTCAGAAAGCAAGAGGCCCATTTTCTCCAGATGACTCATTACCAGCAGAATGAAGTGTTCCAGCTTTAAATATCATGCTCTAAAAATAACTCGCCATAGCCTACCACCACTCCCCCCTCCCCCTCTTCACAGCCTGTCCTGTCTTCTGGATTTTATAGGTGAAATATAACAGGTCACCTTTCGAAAGGAAAAAAAAACTGCATGTGAAATAGGCAGATGACTAGCGGAAGCTGCTAAGCTGAAAACAACAAAAGCTGTAGGTAAATCTCAGCTGCGAAAAGGAGTCAGACCACTCAGTCTTTAGTGAACTGCTCAGCAAGAGATAGAATCCAATGCAATCTTTGAGCTGCAACACTGAAGAGAAGCTACCGACACACAAAAGTGTGAGATACAGAAGTGTGAACATGACCTCCAGCTGTTTAACAAGGATTACTTTCTGCCTAGAAAGGTTTCCGAAATAATAAAATGGCTATGCAGCAAACCATGCAGGCGACACTCACTGTGGAACCCAAGGGGTTAATCCTCTGCATTGTGCTATTTGATCCTGTAGGCACAGAGCCTCCCCTTCTTGCACTGTCTCCAAAACATGTCTGGATCAGACCAAGTTACCGGAGTCAGGCTGCACATGCTCATTTTGGTGTGTATTGCTAGTTTTTTTTCTTCTTGGGAGAGTACATGTGATCATCACAGCGCCAATTAGCACTGTCCAGAGGGAGGGTCAGGGGTTCAGCTAGTGCAGTATGAAAACTCCTCCTACAAGCTTTAACCAGACAGCGATAGAAGTCACAAGACTTGTATACTGCTGAGGAGAAATGGTATTTAGCAGTTTATATTTACTATAATGATAGCATTTCCATGTACTGTGGGAGACCAGATATAGTAAATGCAGGGTCCTGGGTTTAGTTACACTTTAACCCACTTCGAGAACCGGCCATAGACAAAAAAAGAGGGCTCTAAAATACCGGGAGGACATCTATTGACGTCCTCGGCTCCTCCAGAAATCTGCACTAAGGCCCCTTTCACGCTGGGGCATTTTCCGTGCGTTATTCGAACATAGCCTCATCTGCAATCCCTATGTGCTGGTAAAGCACCGCTAAGATCCTAACGTTTTAGGGCGTTTTTGCAGTGCCTCAGTGAGAAAGGGTAAGGCGTTTTTACAGCACTTTCAATTCATTTCAATGGAAAGGGGCGTTTTTGAAGCGTTTTTTTTCAGCGCCCAAAAGCTGCTCCAAAGATGCTGCTTGCAGGACTCAGTATGAAAGGGTCCATTGAGATGCATGGAGAGCGTTTTAGGAGCATTTTAATAGCGCTATTTTTAACGCTAAAACGCTGTAAAAACGCTTCAGTGTGAAAAGGGTCTTAGATACAAGACAGGATGGAGGCATCCCCTGCAACAAAACATTTTTGGAGAGATACTTCCAATAGCAACCCATCTAAAAAGGGATGCAGGCCCAGCAGAGTTTCCTCATTAGTGCCCTGCTGCCACACCTGATAATTATGAAACCACTCCCATTAGATCCACTCAGAATGGAGGCACAAACACACATGTATTTCTTCAGAACAAAAAGGTATGAAAACTGAAACAAATTTTGTTCTACTCCTTGCAACGTACATAGATAACCCCAGAAGGGAATGTTTTTTTTTTTCCTCAACAAAAGTGGAGTTACACTTTAAGTATTTCAATATCCTCTGACACTTCAAAACATGCTGGTAGATTAACTGGTTCCAGTCTAAAAAAATTGACCCCATTATGTGTACATATGCAAAGTAGAGGCTTTAGATTTTAAGATCCTTGACAGGGAATGATGTGCATTTACAATATGCGATATAAATTGTTGGTGCTATAGAAATACCTATAAGAAATGAATTTACATTGCTACAGACTGGAAATTCAGTCATACTAAGCTTCTAGACAAAAATGAAAAGGTCAAACTAAGCTACTCAGACAACAGGTAGTGCGCATCAACACAAACTTTTGCATGACAGACCGTTTCATAATAATGGGTTATTCATGGTGCCCAACTACTGCCCCCAAATGTGTTTCCCCCTGACCATATGAAGTACATTTGATGTACACCGATTGTTTATGAGGGTATCAGTATCCTCTTGAATGGGGACCTCCCGGGAACATAAGACAGCCTCCAGAAAACTCAGAACTTCTTGTCTGGTGCCCAAGCGCTCTTAAGCCAGCCTTATATATTATTTGTTTGTTTCGGGGTACTTCTATAGAGCCAGTTCAGCAGGGAGCGGCTGAACTTCATTCCATGTATGGACAAGCTGGTTGTACACAAGTCAATCATCTTGTGCACAATCACCCCCTCTGTTTTTTTTTCTCAATGATCAGTGGTTGCCGGCTATAAGCTTTAGCCTTCCCTTCCATCATTGTATTCTGACAGTGGGGTAGACTTCCCACTGCCAGAATACAAAACCACAGGGCAAATGTGTGGATGGAGGAATTGGATAGTTTTTTTTTTTCCCAATATGCTGGTCGAACAAAAAAATAAATACAAATTGATCAACGTGTGGGATGATTAAAGCTACATTTACCTCGGTGTTTAGGTCCATTTTATATGCATGTCCATGGAATGAGAGTTAAGCTGAAAACTACACCAAAGATGCAGCAAGGATATAAAAATAGATGGTGCAACATATTGTGCTCTCAGCCCTACCCCGCACAAAGATTTTCCAGCGCGCCTTTCACATGGAGGCGGATCAGTATTTCCTCATCACACTGAACTGTGGATCACCCCATATTATGAAAACATTTAGTCAAAACACAGGAAAGACAGCCAATCCTGGGAGAGCTGGAGGGGAGAGGAAAGGAGGAGAGGGGGATTTGAATTGTGCATTTTTTACAGAGGCTGTGCATGTCTGCAAGCTAGTGCACAAGATATGTAAATAACCTGTCACTCAAGCAAGGACTTTGGTTTTTATCTGTAAGTCTGTTTTATTTCACTGAACAATAAAAAGAGGATAGCTCAGAGCTGTATTAACTCTGTGTGACAAGACTGTGCACAGATGATAGGAAATCTTATTCTCTACATTGTGACACAAAAATGCAATAGAGAGGCAATAACTGACAGATTCCATGCAAGACTTGGGAACTAAAAAAGGTACTTGCTTAGGGATTTTGGTACAGAATAATATCAATACCCACAATGGCTTTTGGCACAGTGAATACACTGAATAGAACCGTTTGAACCTGTCCTTCAGAGTCAGTAACTCAATGGGACAAGAATCGTTCAGGGCAGCTTGCAAATCTGACAGTCTGGGCAGACTTCGTTGGTTCGAGAAAAGAAAACAAGGCAGGTATAGGAGTTTAAAATCCACTGACTGAACCCATACAATCTAGGGCAGGGATCCTCAAACTACGGCCCTCCAGCTGTTGAACAACACATCCTATGAGGCATTGTAACACACTGACATTCACAGACATGACTAGGCATGATGGGAATTGTAGTTCCTGAAAAACTGGAGGGCCGTAGTTTGAAGACCCATGATCTAGGGCATCAGTGACCCAGAGAAAGGCAAACAAAATGAACTTCCTGAACTTGAAGGAAGCTTTAGAGTACACTGGGTGGGTGGTCTGTGTGCTACGCCAAAGGCGGAACTGAATTTTAACTTTGACGATGAAGTCTGAGGAGAGCAATGTGATGCCCTGCATTTTGAAGGGGAAGTCTTTGGAGAGAGGGCTTTTGGAGCCTTCTACTCTGGAAGAAAGGCCTTTCCTCCTCTGACCTACTTTGTGTACTTGTCAAGTACCTCACTAAAGAGATACAACTCCTTCAAAAGAGCATACAAGTGAGGTGTCATTTACAGGCAGCTTCAGCAGAAAAGGTTTCAATCATAGGATTCTGTGCATTTGGACCAGTGGTTCTCAACCTTTTAGTACCGTGACCCCTTGATAA
Organism: Rana temporaria; assembly: GCF_905171775.1. Taxonomy (NCBI): domain Eukaryota; kingdom Metazoa; phylum Chordata; class Amphibia; order Anura; family Ranidae; genus Rana; species Rana temporaria. The sequence continues at coordinate 125,056,968 of NC_053496.1, forward strand.
AATTTACCAAGTTGTGGGGACCCCTAACAGTAAAATTATTTTCATAGTGTGTCTGGGTGTGCCTTGGGTTGGGGCACAAATTACTTGCCTTGGGTGCTGACAGCACCCAAGGCAAGTAACTTGTGCCCCAACCCAAGGCAATTTAGCGTCCCCTCCACTCGTACAGTATTAGGATGTACTATTCTCTCTCTTTGTTCTCCTTTCATTCCTTTTTTATCTCTCGCTATGCCAATTTCTTGTCCCCCCCCCCCCCCCACCCCTCTCTCTAGCAGTCTTTGTTTCTTTCTCTTATTCTTTCTCTCTTTTTTTTCCCCCTCTTTCTTCCTCCTTTTTCTCTCCCTTCCATGTATTCTCTATTTTTATTCCTTCTCTTACTCCTTGGTGGGGGGGAATGGGATGAGTGGCAGTGCTGGCAAGGAGTTGGGATGAGTGGCAATGATGAGCCAACTCAGGTGCTCTTGATCAAGGTCATCTGCTGATCTGAGAACTGTAGTGGGGACTTTTAATGGCAACTATAATCACAGGTAGTGTTACTTACTGTGTCTCTGACTTTGTGGTTTCTCGTAGCAGCGACACTTATGCTGAAGACAGGAGATAGGGTCTCCTCCAGCCCCTCCCACCTCACCAGTCAGCTGACCTCTAGTCTCTGCCCCCAACCATGCCGTGAACTGAATAGGCGGCTGGGCTCCAGGAACAGCCCAGCTGGGCGGCCACTGGCTCCAGAGACAGCCCTGCTGGGCAGCCGCAAGAAGGCTGGGAGAGTGGTGCGGGCTTCAAGAACAGCCCAGGATTTGGTGACCCCTGGCAAATCATTTGACCCCTGAGGGGGTCCCGACCCCCAGGTTGAGAACCACTGATTTGGACAGAAATGACAGCCATTTTGACTTGTTCAATGCCATCAACACAGACGTAAGGCAGTGTTTACAAGTGTTCGGCCAGAGTTCAGTCCCAAAAGACATGATCGTGTTATTGTTCATCACTCTAGTCCAATGAGCTACAGATTGGCAAACAGAATAGGGAATGTCTTTTTAGATTTAGCAAGTCTGTTAGCATTTAGAATGGCAAGATTGAGGAGACTAAAATGTGAATACACCAAGGGTTTATCGCAAAGCAGAAGTGAGCATATCTACATTGGCAAGCATATTGTGTGAAAGTCATAGCATCAGGTGTATGAGAGCCTGGGGATAAGAAATCTTCAATGGTCTCTTCTAACACTGCCTCTGAGTTTTTATTGTTATTTTTTTACAGAATTTATATAGTGGAAACAGTTTGCGCAGTGCTTTATAATGTAGAGGGGGACAGTACAATTACAATACAGAAGGAATGGGAGGGCCCTGCTCATGGAGCTTACAAGCCAAAAAGGGAGGAGAGGTGGTACAAAAAGGTAATTGCTGTACTTGTAATTGGGGTTGTTCTGATGGAGGTGGCTCAGGTATAGTTCTTAGGTGGAGGTGGATAGGCTTCCCTGACTGAGTTTTCAGGGATTGCTTAATGGCGGACTTAAAGTTTTCCATGTCTACCTCTCCCAAGAGAGGTAGTTCCACTTCTGACTCTGCTAGAGTGGAAGTGGGGAAGTAGTCTTGTGATTTTGGGTTCTGGACAGTGATGGCCGTGTTAAAGCTTTTAGTTGACAGAGCAATTCTGACATAGCTGCAGCGAAATCTGCTGGTCAGTTAGGAAGTGGCTTGCGTGCTTAGGAAAAGGCTAGAATTGGATGCAGAGACTGGTGTTAAGATAAAGTCCTCTGAGCCACCTGAGTGCTTTGTAAGCCATTGGTACAGCTAATGTTTTCCCGAGTTTCTGCGGTGGTTACCTCGGCCCTGGTTTCTGCCATTGTCATCAGTAAGGATATTCCCATGGATACTTGAAGTAGGGTGCCGAGAAGGTGCTAGGCAGGTTTGGAAAATAATGCACAGCAACTCAAACGTCAACCTGTAGTGAAGTCCCCAGGGCAAATGGGCAGAACAAAGTGCTTGAGTACTTTATATGGTCTCTGGACAGAAGTAGTGGTAATAGCACAACCTGTAGTGTGATCCAACACCTAGCAATCCACCTCTGACTAAGCACTGAATGGTGGAATTTTTACTGCCAAGTACGCAACTTAAAAACACTCAATAATAGTGAATAAAGTCAAACATATACCATCCTGTACGACTATGGATCCAACTTTGCCCTGCGACTTAAAATCCGACTTTAAAGACCAGGGATCCGACTTTGATCCCCAAATAATTAGGGGGAACTATATATATATATATATATATATATATATATATATATATATATATATATATATATATATATATATATATATATATATATATATATATATATATAAAAGCATAGCAGGCACTTTGATCTGGTATGGATTTTAAGGGGTCCCCCCCAAAATCCATACCAGACCCTTAACCGAGCACACAGCCCGGCAGGACAGAAAAGGGGATGGGGACGAGCGAGCACCTCCCCCCCCGAACCGCACCAGACCGCATGCCCATAACAATAAGGGGTGGGTGCTTTAAGGCAGAGGGGCCCTGCGCCCCCCCACCCCAAAAGCACCATGATGAGGACAAGGGCCTCTTCCCGACAACCCTGGCTGTTTGTGGGGGTATGCGGGCAGGGGGCTTATCGGATTCTGGGAGCCCTGTTTAATAAATGGGGGCCCAGATCCCAGCCCCCACCCTATGTGAATGAGTATGGGGTACATTGTAACTCTACCCATTCACCTGAAAAAAAAAGTGTGTCAATAAAAACACACTACACCGGTTTTTCAAGTAATTTATTAGGCAGCTCCAGGGGTCTCTTCTCTGCTCTCTCTAGTTCTTCTCCCGCTGTCCAGTGTCTTCTGCCAGGTCTCCTCTTTTCAGGTTTATGGGTAGGGGTACAATGTACCCCATTACTCATTCACATCGCATGGGGCACTGGGATATGGGTTCCCCTTATTAAAAGGGGGCTCTCAGATTCCGATAAGCCCCCCACCCACAGACCCCGACAACCAACGGCCAGGGTTGTTGGGAAGAGGCCCTTGTCTTATCAACCGCAAGTTTGACCATTCCTTCAGAAGCACATTTGTAAGATCAGACACGGATGCTGGACAAGAAGACCTGACTTGCAATCTCCGCTCCAATTCATCCCAAAGGTGTTCCACCAGGTTGAGGTCAGGTCTCTGCAGGTAAGTCAAGTTCCTCTACCTCAAACTCGCTCATCCATGTCTTTACAGACCTTCAGTGGAGCACCGAGGAGTCTTCCAGGGTCTTTTAGACCCTGCATGTCTCATTAAAGAGAACCTCTCAGAGGACTTTTTGTCCTTTTTTTTTTTTTTTCATTGCATAAAGATCAAGTGGAAGTCCATGCTAGAACTAAATCCCTGCATCTATAGACACCCATGATCAAACACTAACCCATCTAGCCCTGTAAAGAAAAAAGTATTCAATACACAACTTATCTGAAGCCGATCCGACCCCATTCCCAGCAGCGGAAGCTCTGCAGAGGACACGGACTGCTGTGACATGAATGGGAAGTGACGTCACCCAAAGAGCTATTATGGGGTTTCAGTTGGACGTGCCCTCTGCACCCGCCTACACAGAGCCACAGAATTTGCAGCAAATTATGCCATGTCGGACCCACCTCCGTCCCCCCGTTGTCTTCTGGGAGACACATGGATCCCAAAAAACAGCAGGGACCATTCAGAACGTGCAGCACAACTTACGCATGTGCAGTAGGGAACCAGGCTGTGAAGCCGCAAGGCTTCCCTTAGTGAAGTTGCCGGCTCCTGAAACCAGAGCTGAGGGACAGGACAGCTTCGGGTGAGGACATCACGGGTGCCCTGGACAGGTATTTTAAAAGTCAGCAGCTACAGTATTTATTTTTTGGGCGGAACTCCGCTTTAAAGATAAAAGTTTGTGTTTCATTGTATTTTACAAATATTTTCCCCAGGGGGTTTAATAAAAGCAGATCCGTTCTTTTCCCAAAATGCTATTTGGTCTTGCACTGCAAAGAGGCCTATTTACAACCTCATCTGTTATAAGTTATAACACATGTGCAAACTTCAATACTGAAGCACATATGGCTCAGTGGGGGGGGGGGGATGAAATATTAGACAAGGTTAAACAATTTTTAGCGAAAAAAAATTCTAAAGAAAAAGCATGTTTTAATGTTACATGTATATGTTTTCACATACACAAACATATAAATAAAACTAATATTCTGCTTGTGATGTACAAACTTAATAAGTTGAATATATATGTGCTTCATAACATTCACAGAATATACATAAAAGGGCAGTTAAAAATATAGCCAGTACTGTGAAGGCAACATTTTTAAACTTCTTCCTCTACAATAGCAAGGACTAAAGGTCTGATAAGAATAGCCTGCTATTGGCGAGCCTGCCAGCATGTCAGATTTTTAACTGAAAGTGGATCTTAAACTTTAGTTTAAGTTTAAATAGTTTATTCTGACCAAGCTTTCCCAAATTAACTATTTGTCTCACGGCCGCTGGGTGTGCTGTGTGAACTGTAGGTATCTCAGGCTACATACAATATATAACACTGTATACCAGTGCCAGATGAGACCTTTTGGCCTCATGTCCAGAACAAAATAGCAATAGCTTTCAAGTAATTTTCTAGCAAAAAAAAAACGTAAGCAACAAATGTCAGAACATCAAGTGGTTAATTGGAGACAAGTTCACAGCATAGGGGGCTATGCTTTGTCCCCATTTCATGTCCAAGGTTTACAACCACTTTAAGAGTCGGGTGGCGGATGTAATGAAGGGTTTTGATGCTCCCTTTTCAAAAGCATCCAATACAAGGAAAGATGCAGCCATCTCTTGCAAAGGAAAAAGAAAATACAGGTTTCTCTGTATACCTTAAAAACCAATCCTTTATTTAAGTCTCATTACATTAAAAGCACTACAAAAAAACTCCATGATGAAGAGCTATGGATATACTCATACAGGCTCACCACTCCATCTGAATCAGGCAGACAGCTCAAGATACCGTTCACTGGAGCAAAGCTGCTGCTCAAATGTCCTCTCAACACTACCAAGTGTCAGTGCTCCGCTGTAAAGCCTCGTACACACGACCAGATTTCCCAACAGGAAAACTGCCAGGAGAGCTTTTGGCTGGAAAAAACAGACGTGTGTATGCTTCCTCGCAGTTTTCCTGTTGGGAAAACCGGCGGGAATCCTGTTGGGAAAATAGAAAACCTGCTCTCCATCTGGATTCTTGCCGTTTTTTCCCCCGCCAGATCTACTACTTACCTATGGGAAAGACTGCGAGGCAGTGCCGATAGAGCATACACACGGCCGGGATTCCTGACCAAAGCTCCACAGCAATTTTCCTGCCGGGTTCTCGGCTTTCCCCTCCGTTTTCTCTGCAAACTTTTTACCCCCGAGGAAACTGAGCGTGTGTACAGGGCTTAAGTGTTAGATCATCGACTTTATCAGGGGACTGAGGATCTGTCCGTTTTATACATAGCCAGCCTGCCTCAGTGACTGGATCACCAGCCGTCACCTAGGATCATCTGTTCTAACAAGATCCAATGCATAATACAAAAGATGGGCAGATGAATCCAGAGGCTTGAGTATTTGGCAAATATATTGGCACAGTATTGTCACAGAGCAGGGGAGACAATAGTGTGCCAGGTAACAACTTGAGATTACACGGGGCTCTCCCAACTTTTGGCCACCAGATGGGGATGGAAATATGAAACGGTTCTAGTTTAGAACCAGTCTTTAATGCACAGATCAGGAATAAATTCACAAAAACAGACCAAGAAAAGCCTCAAATTTGAAAAAAAAAAAAAAAAAGGAAGGAGAAACTATGCCATGAATACTGTCAGACAGCTTACTTATTTGTATCAATTTTCAACAATATCCCACTGAAACTTGCAAGTGAAGAAATTGCTTTGCCATATGCTTGAACGTTTCACAGTCTGCAAGGATAAACAGGTGTGGGACTTCGAGCCACCAAATGGAGTTAAATTCCAAAAGGAATTCTATCCTTTATTATAGCCGCAAACCACATCCTGCCCTGTGGGGCAGCTGCTTTATCATCATGTAAGGCAGCTAAAAAGGGGCACCTAGATCAAAAGCAGAGAAGGATGTCCAAGGATGTGTGCTCAGTGGATCGCAAGACAATTCTCAACTATTAACATTAAAGCGGAGCTCCGCTGAAAAAAAAAAAATGAAAAGCCAGCAGCTACAAATACTGCAGCTGCTGACTTTTAATATTAGGACACTTACCTGTCCTGGAGTCCAGCGCCGTCCTGTGGCAAACAGAAGACCTCAAAATGTATGAGCAGGAGAATGAATATTGCAGAAAATTTAAAATAGAAAAATATTTTAAATGCATCTTTGAAAATAAAAACCCATAGAAAAATATGTGTTTAAAAAACAGGTTATAAAAAGATCAAAGTTGCTCCAGAGAAAGAAATTTTAATCCATCACAGCACAAGGAAGAGCAAATTTCGTGCACTACAAATTTTAGCCTATACTGCCACCCAGTGGGGAGAAAAGAAAATGTAAATCTGTCAAAGAACATTCACCCTAGGGATTTATTGGCACTTGTCTAAATTCATTACATATCTTCTACAAAGAAACACAAATATGAAACGTTCAACAAAAGAAAGTGCACAGGGAGTAGTAGGTCCCATGGCTCATATCTGGGGTACTTGTCCACGCATCTTCCCCTTTTGGGAGAAATTACTACAACTGGTCTATAAACAAAACAAACACTCCGTGATTGCCAGACATTCACCCCCCTCTTGCTGAATGGGCTTGTGAAGTGGATAACATTGATCATATGGAATCACCTGCGACAACGATAAAACTGGATCCTATAATCTTGTGTGGTCCTATTTTCGATACTTCTCAAATTATGACATTTTCATCTTCAGTTTGATGCGACGACTGCCCTGGGATCGCTGATGCTGTAACCCTCTTCCACATTAATTGCCCCACCCCCTTTATTTTTTCTCCCCTCTTACTTTTCCTTCTGTTAACATGCTACAATGTTACTTTCAGCCCTATACATGGGGGTAGATTCTCCTGTTAGTCAGGGTTTTTCTACTATGGATAGGTTTGCTATTGTTATGGCAAAGATTTGGGTTGGACCATGCATTCATCTCTTGTATGTTCTATGTATACTTTATCAGAGAATATATGACCTTGAATCCTTTGTTCGAAGGATATGAACGTTTAACAGACCTCCATTGTATTACTTTATAACTTGGAAGAGGTCTACTTATTACAATTTTGACATTTAACTACACAAGGCATTATTTGTTTATACAGCTGTGACAGCCAAAATACGATTCAAAAGAACGAGCAATTTTTAAAAATGTGTCTCAATCTGCATAGTTTTTCCATCCCCCAACCTGGTTCCTGGTGATCAATATAAATATTTAAACTGGTATGTGAAGCAGATGACAATATAACCAATACTCTGGAGCACGGTTCCCAGGCTCTCTCGTACCCTCTGGCAGCCCCTTTACATAAACTGTACCCCTCAATGGGGAGGTGGAACAGAGGGTGTAGTATGAGGAAGGGCTAGGCATGGAGGAGAGCACAGCCCACATTTCCTTTACCTGCAAAGCATAGGCTCTCCACTCCATTGACCCCACTGATGCAGATATACTGCTTCAACCGCCATTATTCATTGTTTCCCGGTACCCCTGGATTCCTAGCACATACTGGGAACTGCTGCTCTTAATGCTTGAATATTTAAAAAAAAAAAAAAAAAAAAAAAAAAAAAAAAAAAAGAACTATAGTAGCTGCATTAGTAAATAGATGCAAAGTCTTTCAAATAAGTAAAGTTCTGCTGGAATTTAGGAGGGTAAACAAGTTAGTTGCTGGTTGACATTCAGTCTGGACCACAGCCATTGGAATAAATGGCATATTTTGCTTCCTCTATGATTACAACCTTCCATTTGAGAAGCAAAGTTGAAAACGTTATTTTTGTAAAAACCACAAACATGTCAAATTTATAGAAGAGGCAGCCAAAATAATGACAGTAAGCCAACGCCTGTCTAACGGAGGTTTAAAAATAACACCAAGACAGTATTAACTGTATCCACTTTTTATGCTAGCAACCCAACCAGATTTCTGAAACTATAGCAACATGGTGCATTCACCAACTACAGTAGGCTTACGTATAAATCTGATCTCTCAAACCTCTAGACACTGGAAGGCCAGCATCATGCTCACAGCAAGCTTTTTTTACCCTGGAAAACCGAAAATTACACTTAAGTTGTGCGTTTTATTAGAGCGGTCAAATAAGCACAAAAAATATGTTGACTCTACCATTAATATACTGAGCCGATTACGTTCTGTGGTTTGTTAGCAGCACTGTACCCAGCTCCCTTGGCTGACGACAGAATAATCACTCCCCCATGTTACATGGATAGAGAGGATACGTTCTGCAGTTGAAACGCATTTCGTGTAGCAGGTTGATAAAGAAGCTCCTCCACAAATGCAGTACATTGATGCCTGGTGAGGAGAAGACAAGCGCCAACTAAGTAGCAGTTTAGATAGACAGAATAATAAAGGTTACTCACAAGAGAAGGAAAAAAAAAACGGACATATCACGCTGCATCTAGGAATCCTAGGCAGCACAGGTCCCTTCTTCGATCTGCGTGTGGATAGAGGGATGGATGTCCAGGCTGAAGGGAATGCCAATAGCTCTTGGGGATTCCAGAGTATGTGGAACGCAGGGCACGACGGATGTGATGTCACAACTGGACCCGACTTAAAGCGGGAGTTCACCCAAATTAACTTTCTGCAGTTAGATCCAGCATACTGCTGACATCTTTTATTTTTTTTTTATTTTGGTACTTATCGTTTTAGCAGTATTTCTTCTATCGCTCCAAGCGGGGCATCCTGTGGGGAATGGGCGTTCCCGAAGGCAAGCAAGTTGATTGATGGCCTTCGATAGCGCGTCACGGCTTCCGAAAACAGCTGAGGTAACACTTGGCTGTTTACGGCGCCTGCCGTGTAGAGCCGACTGCGCAGGCGCCGTAAATTGCCGAGTGTCACTCGTGTGGATTTTCGGAAGCCGTGACGCGCTATCGAAGGCTGTCAATCAACGTGCTTGTCTTTAGGAATGCCTATACCAGGAAGTAATCCCCGCTCGGAGCGATAGAAGAAATACTGCTAAAACGGTAACGAAAGTACCAAAAAAAAAAAAAAAAGACCAGCATACTGCAGATGTCAGCAGTATGCTGGATCTAACTGCAGAAAGTTGATTCTTGGGTGAACTCCCGCTTTAAAGACGTGGCAACATTGCTACACTTAGTTGGCGCTTGTCCTCTCCTTGCCTCCCACAAAAGTTGCTCCTTGGACTGAGCTTTTCCCAAAATTCGTGAGCTTTTTGAGATGGACTGTTGTACTAATGGGCAATTTTAACAGATTTTTTTTTAGCAGAGAATCTAGAGACTAAAATGGCGATTGTTGCAATATTTTATGTCACACAGTATTTGTGCAGCAGTGTTTTAAAACGCAATTTTGAGGAAAAAGACACTTTCGTGAATTAAAAAAAAAAAAATGAAATGGAAAAAGATAGCTTTTTTTTTGTGTAATGTGAAAGATGTTACGCCGAGTAAATAGATATCAAACACGTCACGCTTTAAAATTGCACGCACTCGTGGAATGGCGACAAACTACGGTACCTAAAAATCTTCATAGGCGACGCTTTAAAAAAATTTAAAATAAAAATTACCAGGTTAGAGTTAGAGGAGGTCTAGTGCTAGAATTATTTCTCTCGCTCCGATAATCACGGTGATACCTTACATGTGCGATTTGAACAGTTTACATATGTAGGCATGACTTCCGTATGCATGTTCTTTGTCCCCGCAAGCTTGCGCAGCAGAGAGCTTTAAAAAATAAAAAATTCTTATTTTATTTTTACATTCCGTTCTAAAAATAAAGAATTTTGATCTTTTGATCACTTTTATTGCCGTCACAAGAAATGTAAACATCCCTTGTGACAGTAATAGGTTGTGAAAGGTACTCTTTATGGAGGGACCAGGGGGTCTAAAAAGACCTCCAATCCCTCCTTTGTACTTCAAAGTATTCAGATAGCCGCATTGGTGGTTATCCCTGGAAAGCTGACCGCTGGCTCTAAAAAAAACGGTACCAGATGATGCCTGCAGCTGCGGGCATCATCCCAGTATACGCTCGGTGGGAAGGGATTACATTTCATATACAACATAAGTTAAAGTGAATATGTGCATTAGGCTGGGTTCACACTACTACACTACTTTCACCCTATGAGAGCGTCTTGTAGCGTCCTACACAAGTCGGTCCAACTTTGAAAATGCTCCCTGTACTACTTTTGGTCCTACATTGATCCTACTTCAGGCCCATTGAATATCATTGAAGTCGGACCAAAGTAGTATCCTGTTCATGAAAGTAGGATGGATGTAGGACCAATGTAGGATAAATGTAGGACCAATGTAGCAGAGCAAAGTAGGATGAAAGTTGTGTAGTAGTGTGAACCCAGCCTGAAAGTGCAATATATTCTTGTATAATACAAAACAAAGTGTAAAGATACATAAATTGCAATAACAGAAAAACCACATATATCAATAGTGAAAAAAAAAAATGTATCAAATTATGTTTTAAAATCCTTATGTTCTGCCAGCCAGGAAGGCTCCATACGCAATAGATCACACTTTTGGCTTCAAAACAACTTTAAAAAGTCTCTTGCGGTTGATTTCAGGCTTCTTTTTTGTTCTGTGCACGTTTCCCCCATCTTCCACTGGTACACCTCATGGCTACTAATGTAGTATGCCTCACTCTATAAGGCCTACAATTCCCACAATGCTGGTAGAAGGTGTAGTCCATCACAGGGGCAATCAGAAAGGATGGCTACATTCACATACACAATGGGTGTACACACCCTTGCCATGCAAACAGTGTGATGGGCACAGTGGGAGTGGTGAGTATGGGACGTTTCTCACAGGTACACAAATCTGGGGCAGGTACTGACAATTTCTGCCTGGAGGCAGACTGAATTCTATTCTAAAGAGTGGCTATTTCTTAGTCATTGGTGGCAACAATCCCTGTTCATAGAGTCTCTCCAGCATTGTCATCACACGGCACATGCTAATTGTCTTTTTTGGTAAACGGACTCTACTCACAGCTTTCTGAATGATGCCTGTCAGCGTGGCCTGGGTAGTTGAAGCCAAAACGGCAGCAGTACACATGGCCTGGTGACATTACTTTAAGCTTTTCCACAAGGCCATGTAACGCAGTATGGACCGGTCTACTCCGTAGGCATCGGACCCAAACCTTGCAGCAAAAAACAAAGGTTATATTTAAGGGTTAATAAAAAAAAAAATTGCTGGCGGTGAAGGGGGAAGACATTGAAAAAAATATGTGGATTTGGAAGAACTTTAAAATTGGACCAATACACACATAAGAGAAGGAAGATATGGGTTTAATTGACTTACAGCTCCTTGTGTTTGTCTTCAGCCAAAATCTGATCATTTGCCTTCAAGCCATACCTTTAAAAGAGAAATAAAGTGTAGGATCAGAGTTATGCCAATTAGAGAAGTTTCACAGAAATTACATTAAAGTAATTTTTATTAAAGATAACAAAATTGTGAATAATATACCTACACTTTTTATACATAAAAAAAAAAAAATCTTAATCCTTTAACACCTGTTACATTAACTCAACATTTTTGTGACCATGGGTATTTTAGTTAAATTCTCTACGCTGGTCCAACGAGCAGAGCCAAAGAAGCTAGCCAATTCTTGTTTTCCTGATCTTTTAAATTAATACTTACAGCCCCTTTTTAACCACTTAAGGACCGGCCTATTTTCCAGACTCTGTGTACACAAGTAACATTTTTTATTTTATTTTTTGCTAGAAAATTACTTATAACTCCCAAATATATATATCCCCCCCCCCCCCCCCACAAGACACCCTAGAGAATTAAATGGCGTCCTTGCAATACTTTCTGACACACCGTATTTGCACAAGTCTTACAAGCGCTTTTTTTAATTAAAAAAATAAAATACAGTAAAGTTAGCCCAATTTTTTTTAGATTGTGAAAGATGTTACGCAAAGTAACATGTCACGCTTCAAAATTGTGCCCACTCTTGGAATGGCAACAAAATTTGACCCTTAAAAATCTCCATAGGGTCTCCATCGGGCGACGTTTAAAATAATCTACAGGTTACCAGTTTTGAGTTACAGAGGAGGTCTAGGGCTAGAATTATTGCTTTTCGCTCTATCGATCACAGTGATATCTCAAGCGTGGTTTGAATACCATTTTCATATGCAGGCGCGACTTGCGTACGCTTCTGCATGGGTGCTCGGCAGGGCACTTTAATTTTATTTTGACACTGTCCTTTTAAGAAAAAAAAACAAAAACTTTTGGGTCATTTTTATTCCTATTACAAGGAGTGTAAACATCCCTTGTATTTGAAAAAAAGCATGACAGGACCTCTTAAATATGAGATCTGGGGTCAAAAAGACCTCAGATCTTATATTTAAACTAAAATGCAATAAAAAATGTAATAAAAAAAATAATCCCCTTTCAGAGCATTGGGCCCTCCAATTCTAAGGAGTCGAGCGAGCGGGGACCATCTTCCCCATACTCCGCATCCAGGCTCAGAGGAGAGCGGACGCGATAGTCTCTGCCACTACCAACAGCAACGGTAAGCGGCGGAGACAACCAGGGCGTGGCGTGTCCGCCGCAGAGTCTTATCTGAAAGCAGACCACTCACTGAAGAGGATACCAGCAGCTAGCTGCTGCCATAACAAAATTCCTCTTTAAACTGCTGACGTACAACGAAGGTGGGCGGTCTAAGTGGTTAAGCAGGTTGTTTTTAGCATTCTTGAAATGGTAGTCAAGTTGCATATCTTCAGTTGCACCTACAGGTAAAGTTAGTCAGGCTTACAATGAATAACGAATAACTCCTAAATGTGCACTTTTTACCAAATATTCACATCAGCAATAGTCAATGACGTCACCCATGCATGCGCAGTGGCGCTCTTCAGCCTTCAGAATAGGCGAGTATGAGCATCTTCCTTTTACAGGGTAATTGGAATAGGATTTAGAAAGGGGGTGGGGCAGTTTTAGGCTTGGTTAAATTGATCCTGAACTACTTTAAAATATGAATTTACCTGCTCAAATTAGATTCATCTATGCCCAGATTTACAAGCTTGTAATCTGTAGTCAAAATATTTGCAAAGAGTTTAGTTTAAAGCCTCTCTAATCCAACGCAATACAACATATAATATTGAAACAAGCAAGCTTTATCCCTTTGCAGAATGATAAAGAAAGCCAATTGACATGTCAACGCTAATTGACTAGAAGACACCTAAAGCAAATATTCAAACATATCTAGCCTTAAAGTGGAACTTTATCCATACCAACTTGATAAAAAAAAGGTTCTTGAGCAAGAAACACACATTCCATATTAGTAACTAAGCTACCAAAATGAATGTGGACTGTAAATAGCCTCCAGCGTTGTTCCTGTTTCTTATTGCTGGATGCTGCCATTTTGCTGAAGCCCAGAGCCCCTGAAGAGCAGTAAATGTTTAGGCTGTGAGCAGATTGGCCTCTACAAATTTGAAATATTTTTGCTTAAAAATAGAGAGCAAATGAGCATGTACAAAGCAGGGAAAGACAATATTGCTGAATTTTAACAGTACAGGCACTTATTTTTAACCACTTAAGCCTCGGACCATTATGCAGGTAAAGGACCAGGCCCTGCGTTGCTTTAACCGACAACTGCGCAGTCGTGCAACGTGGCTCCCAAACAAAATTGACGTCCTTTCCCACAAATAGAGCTTTCTTTTGGTGGTATTTGATCACCTATGCATGTTTTTTTGCGCTATTAAACAAAAAGAGCAACAAATTAAAAGAAAAAAAAAAATTCAATATTTTTTACTTTTTGCTATAATAAAATATCCCCTCAAAAATATATAAAAAAACATATCCCTCAGTTTAGACCGATATGTACTCGTCTACATATTTTTGGTTAAAAAATGAAATAAAAAAAAACAATTGGTTTGCGCAAAAGTTATAGTGTTTACAAAATATGGGATAGTTTTATAGCACTTTTTTTTTTTTTTAACTACTAATGGCAGCAAACAGTGAGTTTTTTCATGACTGCGACATTATGGCAGACACATTGGACACTTTTCACACATTTTTGTCAAACAATCACATAAAATGCCGCGTACACGCGATCATTTTTCGGAATGAAATTTTTTTTAATTTTTTTATTTAAAATGATCGTGTGTGGGCGTCACATTTTTCGGGTTCTGAAAAACGAAAAAAAAAAAAATCGAACATGCCGCATTTTTAAACAACGTTTTAAACCAGGGGTCTCAAACTCAAATTACCTGAGGGCCACAAGACAAGTTTTCATATGCCATGGGGGGCCGCATGCAAACTTTCAAACTTCAAAAACAACAGTACTGGTGTCAGCGAACACATTATTAACCCCCAGCACTGGTGTCAGCGAGCGCATTATTACCACCAGCACTGGTGTCAGCGAGCGCATTATTACCACCAGCACTGGTGTAAGTCAGGGTTTGACAAATTTGCTTGGAATCTCAGAGCCAGCTAAAAAAGTTAGGAGCCAGAAAACGCACCCTGTCCCGACGAGCTTGCGCGCAGAAGCGAACACATACGTGAGCAGCGCCCACATATGTAAACGGTGTTCAAACCACACATGTGAGGTATCGCCGCGATTGGTAGAGTGAGAGCAATAATTCTAGCTCCTCTGTAACTTAAAACATGCAACCTGTAGATTTTTTTAAACGTCGCCTATGAAGATTTTAAAGGGTAAAAAAGTTTGTCGGCATTCCACAAGCGGACACAATTTTGAAGCGTGACATGTTGGGTATGAATTTACTCGGCGTAACATTATCTTTCATAATATAAAAAAAAAATGGGGATAACTTTACTGTTGCCTTATTTTTTAATTAAAAAAAAAGTGTAATTTTTTTCCAAAAAAGTGCGCTTGTAAGACCGCTGCGCAAATACGGCGTGACAAAGTATTGCAACGATCGCCATTTTATTCTCTAGGGTGTTGGGATAAAAAATATATATAATGTTTTGGGGTTCTAATTAGAGGGAAGAATATGGCAGTGAAAATAGTGTAAAATGACATTAGAATTGCTGTTTAACTTGTAATGCTTAACTTGTAATACCAACGGCCACCACCAGATGGCGCCAGCTCACATCTGGTGGTAATAACTTGTAATACCAACGGCTCACCACCAGATGGGGCCAGCTAAAAAAAAAAAAAAAAAAAAAAATTTCTTTTTTTTTTTTTTGCTCCCCTCACTTCCACCCTGCCTGGGGGCCATTTATAACTGGTCCGCGGGCCACAAATGGCCCGCGGGCCGGTACTTTGAGACCACTGTTTTAAACAATGTAATTTTTCGGGTTGTAAAAAAATTATCGTGTGTGGGCTAAAACAACGTTAAAAACCCACGCATGCTCAGAAGCAAGTTATACAAAACGGGAGCGCTCATTCGTAATGGAGTAAACACATTCATCACGCTGTAACAGACAGAAAAGCGCAAATCGTCTTTTACTAACACGGAATCAGCTAAAGCAGCCCCAAGGGTGGCGTCATCCGCATGGAACTTCCCCTTTATAGTGCCATTGTACACGTTGTACGTCACCGCGCTTTGCTAGAGCATTTTTTTTAAAACGATGGTGTGTGGGCAACGTCTTTTTTTCATGCCGAAAAATGATCGTGTGTACGCGGCATAAGCCCTGAAGAGATGCTGATGCAGCGTCACTCGACAAAGGACAGAATGTCCAATGGTGTGAAGTTGGCAGGACCACCCGGCATCACATGAGACCTCTGGAGGACCGCCCATGACGCCGGCGGCCCGACGCGGAAAACACGTAATGCCGCCGGCACTAAGTGGGCTGCATGACAACGGCACTAAGGGTCTTGTGTCAATGACGGCACGTTAATCACGCCATGCAGCCAGCGTTGGCAAACATGCAGAGTCACGTGTCAAGCAAGACCCCGCCACCGTGACGCAACACTACATCACGCGGCCGGCAAAATAAAAAGCACATGGTCAAGACAAAAGAAAACAAACAAAACATCCCAGAAGTAGCATCAACCAAGTATGGTTAAAACATATGGGCAATTCTGCCGGCCGCGTTATGTGGTGTTGCGTCAAGGTGGTGGGGTCTTGACATGTGACCCTGTGCGTTTGCATCATGTGCGGTCCTTCGGAGGTCTCATGTGATGCTGGGTGATCCAGCCCACTTCACACCATTGGACACTTTGTCGACGTGACGCTGCGCCAGCATCTCGAGGCTTATATGCGATTGGTTGATATCAGTCATGTGAACCCATTGTCAGTTTTCACAGGCTTTATATCTCGTGGCAGTTCGGGAATTTGTTGGCGTCATTTCCGGGCATGCTCTAACCCACATGAGCACCCTATTCTCCTATTTAATTTGTTCCCCGATTGAGGCTTGGAACTCAAGCCATCATGTAATGTGTTCCCCTCCAATCGGGGACTTTATTATCTATGTCTAATTTGATTGGTCGTTTAATCATACATGTTATCTTTATCTGCGTGCAATATGGGGGAGCTGTTAAATACCTCTGTAGATGTCCTAGGTGGACGAAACGCCTCTGGGTTGGTTCGTCGCTCCCCACATTGGTTTTATCCTGTGATCACATTTTATTCATGCAACCTACTTTTTTTTTTACCTACACTATTGGAGCCTTTTTTCTCTATTATACCCTTCAGGATGTGTCTTTTTGGCTATCCAATCTGGTCATCAGCTTTCCAGTCTTGCTGTTATCTCCAAGATAAAGGTGCCTCCGGAGTTCCTGGGCCTTCCTGATCGTTTGGGTGACTTATCGATCTGGATATCTATGCCTTATTGACGCGCTGACACTTGGGTCCACAAGCTCCGGTAAAAGAGTATACAAGCTCATTAAATGATTGGATGACATACTACTCTGGATGTTTCATATATATGCTGGTACCATCAAATATCCACTTGTGAACAACCACCTGTCTGTTGTGGACCTGCTTGTTACAAAGATTTACTTACATTAAATCTAACTTGGGAAATCTATGGTTGGGGGTTACTGAGGGGCTTGGTGTCAGTCCCAACTGAAATCTCATTTTTTTTTTTCAATCATTTCCTCCCGCCTATCTTCTCGATCTACATTCTCTTTTCCCCCTTGCACAATTAAAAATAAAAAAACCTAGGGATGCTGAAACATATTGGCCTAAAGAAAAAAAAAAAAAAAAAAAAAACAACAACACACACACACACACAACACAATGGTGCCTCCCATTATGGGGGGGGTGTTCTGGAGCACCCCAGTCCTCTCCTCCTCCCACGATCTATGTGCGTCACGGAGCTTAACTGCACAGATTGCAGTAACAATGTCCCACCTCCTGTGACAGACGACACACTGATCCAATGGCGGGACATTGTTACTGCTAATTTGTTACTGCTGCCAATTGTTACTTTTTTTTTTTAAACAGTCAGTCATTTTCGGTATCGGTTTTTGGCCTAGTGTATTCTTCATTTTTGGCACCAAAATAGCCATTTAGTGCACCCCTATTAAACAGGACAAAGAGAGTAAATCTCCTTTACAGGGGCACAGAAACAAAAACTGACAAAACATGCTTATCCCTCTCTACTCTATCCAAAACAAATAAAAAAACAAACAAGCAATTTTTATGTCACTGGAAGCTCTACTTTATTTCAAGAAAAGAAAAAAGTCTTAAAAATGTTTTCAAATAAAATTTGAATGCGTCTTGCATGACAAAACTGAAAGTTTAGCATATCTTGCTGCCTTTTGCAATAAGGATCACTGACAAGCTTTCACCAACAGATTTAAGAAAAGATTTGGGAGATGAAGTCAGAATCCTAATAGGTTTAACTTATTAGACTGGATCAGGAAAGCCTATTAAAATAAGCTAATCAAGCTGTAAAAATAAAAATAAAAAAAACTTTGCTTGCGAGAACAAACGGAAAAACTGTAAAATGATGGCATGTGAAATTGAAACAATTCCCAAACTACGCAACACAAGAGACATGCTCAAAATCTACTAGCACGCAACGAAAGCCAGACACACATAAGACATGATCATTTGCAAAAGAATGCACACAGACATCAACCAGACAGGAGAGGTAGCAGAGAATGGGCCATATCAGATAGTCCAACTCTAGTTTTCAGCAGACAAATATAAACCTGTCCGCTTTTAGCAGACAAGAGTTCCCGTGGGGGGATTTCTGAACGCCTCCTGGTCCCCTGTAAAAGGAGTATGGGGCAAGCAGTGCAATCTCTGCATTTGTATGGGGCAAAACGTCTCTGCAGGATGCGGAATCCTTGCAAAAAGGTCCAAAACAAGTTAATGGTGTGGGAAACTACATGGCAAATGAGGTTTAATGTAGAAAAATGTAAGATAATGCATTTGGGTGGCAAAAATATTAGGGCTGTTACTGATTAAAATTGTTGTGTTCGATTAATCGATTTTTTTTTTTTTTAATCGATCAATCAACTAATTTCGATTAATTTTAATGCACATACAGATCCAACTACTTTTAGCTGATCTCCTTGCAGGTTGATTCCCAGTGCAGCTACCAACCACTGGAAAAATGGATAGCAGGATACAAAAAACACACAAAGGCAGCGCTCGATGGGAATAGCATTAAAACTTTTATAGTCTTCAAGTAGGTAACAAAATAAATATTGCACTGGAAATAAAATCGATGTAGCTACATAAACTGTAAAAATGGTGCGAGTAATACCAAACGGTAGCAAAAGCAGTCATAAAAACATGTAGCCAAGTATGATACTGGTATAAAAATGTGTACAACAAAACCACTGCTGAATCAAGATGGAGAGGTTAACATCAGTCCATCGGAACTATCACAACTGACAGTGGATGGTTGTAGAATCCCAGGTTGATAGAGGGAAGTGATAGAGGGAAGTGTAACAGCCCTTGCGTGTGGCAGATAGTGAGGTCCCACCGGCATGCAGATATGAAGGCACAGCAAAGGAGCCCTTCAGATGGACACGGCAAGCCCTGCCGGTGTCCGTGATGTCACCGGATCTCCGACGGAACTTCCCGAATACCCGATAGCCGGAAGAGAGGTGAGTATCGATCAAAAAAATTAAAGATTAATCCATGAATTAATAGTTAATTTTCACAGCCCTAAAAAATATGAATGCAATCTATACACTTGGTGGTAAACCTCTGGGGGGGGGGGGGGTGATCTAGGATGCAAAAGGACCTGGGGGATACGGACACAACCCACTATACACTTGTTTTGTCCTTAGCGGATCAGATTAGAGGAAGGACACAAGTCGGTTTACATCTACCACTCCTTAGAGGTGAATGAAGGATCCAATTGGGTCGAACTGACTGTGTGAAAGAGGCCCAAGGCTGCCTTCACACTGATGCACTGTGGTTTACGTGCACCACACCGTGCAACGCAGCGTACCCATTGGCTTTCCTGCACTTTGCAATAGACCTCTATTATATTCTGCAGGTTTGGTTCACTTTCAGAAAACTCAAACTCGCAGTTAAGTGAGTGAGTGAAAAATGTATATAGCGCTACACATGCGAACTGAATCACCTCTGGGCGCTTGTTTGACCACTTTTCCCTTGAGCTCAGAAGAGGTGGGTTTTGATCTTTCTCCTAAAGGCCAAGTGGTTCTCCTCCAACCGAACAGAAGTCTATGGCTCAGTGCAGGTAAACCGCAGGTGCACTGCATCTTTGGGTCAGTTTGAAAGCGGCCCAGAAACCACTGCAGAACAGATATGCCCATATATACACAGATTTTTTTTATTCTATTCCATCGCAGAGCAGGAGGTCGCGGGCCACATCAGAGGGCTCTGCTGGTCACATGTGGCCCCTAGGCCACTGGTTGGGCACCTACGGGCGGCACAGTGGTGTAGTGGGTAGCACTCTCGCCTAGCAGTAAAACGGTCGCTGGTTCGAATCCCAACCAAGACACTGCCTGGAGTTTGCATGTTTCTCCCTGTACCTGCGTGGGTTTCCTCTGGGTACTCTACTCCGGTTTCCTCCCACACTCCAAAGACATGCTGGTAGGTTAATTGGCTTCTGTCTAAATTGGCCCTACTATATGTATGCGAGTTAGGGACCTAAGATTGTTAGCTCCTTGAGCGTAGGGACCGATGTGAATGTACAATGTATATGTAAAGTCCTGTGTATATTGACAGCGCTATACAAGTACCTAAAAAATAATATTAGTATTATTATTATTATGATGATGATGTAGCAGATGATAGGCTCAGCAATGGCATGCAATGCCAAGCTGCTGCCAACAAAGCAAAACAATGTTGACATGCATTAAAAAGAGAGACAAAATGATAAATCTGCCGCTCTACAAGACTCTGGTCTGGCCACACCTAGAGTACAAAGAAGGGCAATAAAGCTAATAAAAGGGTCTGTAGGATATTAGTTATAAAGAAAGGTTGCAAGCACTGAACTTATTCTCTCTGGAGAAGAGATGCTTGAGAGGGAGATAGGATTTAAATTTACATATACCATACTGGTGACCCCACAATAGGGATAAAACTTTTGCGGAAGAGAGCTTAACAAACACGTGGCCACTAATAAAAATAAGAAAAAAAGGTTTAACCTTAAACTACGTTGGAGTGTTATTTATTGTAAGAGCGGCAAGGATGTGGAACTCCCATTTACAGGCTGTGGTCTCAGCAAGGCGCAGCGACAGTTTTTTTTTATTTTTTTATTTTTTTTAAACGATTATATAAGCACTTGAATGACCACAACATACAGGGATATACAAGGAAATACTGACATATAATCACACACATAGGTTGGACTTTGTGAATGTCTTTTTTCAACCTTACCTACTATGCAACTATGAAATAAGGATGAATATCTCTAACAGGGATAAAGCCATCTTTCAACACCTTACATAGGTTGTAAGCCTTCTATACGCAACAAAATGGAATCATACAGGCTGGTTTCACACAAGCGGTCCGATCAGGTCCGCCTGTCAGTTTTATAGGACGGAGCATCTATTCTCTATGGTGCCGACAGCTGAAAACAAAAACGGATGGAGGATTCATTCCCCATCTGTCCTGCAGATCTGATGACAGGCGGTCCGTTTCGATCCGACTGTCCCATAGAGAACAGCATTGTTGTGTCAGTGTCCACTCTTCATAGCGAAACAGACATGGGCTTGTCATCCACCTGCTCAGCGGGGATCCGCAGAGAGATCCCCTGCCGATCAGGCAGATGCGGATTAAAGAGTCAGCCACGTCTGAAAGGAGCGTTGTGGAAGTTTAAAGTGGTTCTAAAGCCTTAAGGTTTTTTACCTTAATGTGTTCAATGCATTACCTGAGCCCTATCCAATCCAGGGGGACTCAAGCACAAGCCTGCACAGGTGCCCCCATAGAAAGTGGCTTTAGGTGGGGGCTTTTGCCGAAGAGAAGAGGCCTGGAACGCCGGCGGGGGCCCCAGATAAGCACTGCACAAAGCAGGCAAGTATGACAAGGTTTGTCATTTTATTTTTTATTAAAAAGTTTAATGTCACCAAGTTTAATTTAAACCTATAATCTGGAATATATTTAGGTTGCAAGTGCGGATATCTCCCTCTGGAAATGCCATTTTTAACGGCAGTAATTCTGGCTCACAGGCATAAAAAATATGAAATACTGATCTGGATCAAGTGCGTTTGAAGATCAGACTACCACTGGTTTCACTTTCTACATACTTGTTGTGGGTTAGCGACAAAATATAGTGTAAAAAAATGATAGCAACAAAACATTTTAAGGTGATCAGCAATGGCAGATTGACATCTTACAAAAAAGGTCCATAAGAGGACCCCTTGACAAAAATAGGATTTTTGACTTACCGCAAAATCTGTTTCTCCGAGTTCGACAGACACAGCGCTTCCTTATTCAGAAATATAGGGTTATATCGCCTCATACAGGAGTATGACACTGGGCAGTCCTAGGTGATATACACCCCCCCCCTCTTTGCTATAGGCCTTCAGTTATGCAACAACCAGTATCAGAAGTAGTAACAACTCCATAGAGGTGCAGGTGCTGTGTCCGTCAATGAACTCAGAGAAACAGATTTTACAGTAAGTCAAAAAAATCTTATTCTAGGAAGGAAAGAAAGCAAGAAGAAATAAAGGAAGAGGAAGGAGGAGAAGCCAAATCGGACAAACTGGAGCTCAACAACAATTGGAGCCCAACCTGAACAGCAAGAAACCCCCTCTAGACCGCAGCAGCCTGCAGAACCTTGCGGCCAAAAGAGGTCCGCAGATGGTCCACACACTTTGTAAAATTTGGTGAAAAAGTGTGCACCAACAACCAGGTGGCATCCTTGCACACTTGCGTCACCGACGCCTGATGTCGGAAGGCCCAGGAGGCACTCAGCGCCCGAGTAGAATGTGCCTTCGCCGGAAAAGGAGGAGCCCAACCACTGACTGTATAGATCTGAGTTACAGTCTGTCTGATCCATCTAGAAATGGATGCCGAGGAAGCAGACAGCCCCTTCTTTGGCCTGTCCGTGATCACGAACAGGGGAGTCTGACCTCTGAAAGGCCTCAGTGGCCGTCAAATAGACCCCAATCACCTGTACCCCATCCAAGGCACTTTTGGAAGGAACGAAGGACAAGAACCAAGAACCACCTTGTCCTTATGAATCACCAGGTATGGCGTGCGATAGGATAGGGCCGTCAATTATGACACACTGCTAGCAGAGGTGATAGACACCAAGAAGGCCACCTTCTGTGACAGGAGTGAGCAGGGGAATTTATTGAATATTTTCAAAAAGGCGGCTTCTGTAGAACAGAAAGAACCAGATTCAAGTCCCACGGTGGCAAGGAAGATCGCACTGGTGAAACTACATGTCGCACCCCCTGAATGAAAGAACCTGGCGTGGAAAGAAAACCACCTGACACCTGACCCTTGATGGTACTCAAGGCCAAATTCTTTTATGCAGAAAGGTCAAAATACGAGCCACCGAAAAGGAACGTGGGTGAAAACCCACCTGACTCACACCATTAAATATATATGCTTTCCACGTCCGTTGATATACCTTCCTGGAAGTAGACGTCCCAGCCTTGAGTAGTGTCGGAATCACCGACACAGATAAGCCTCTATCCTTCAACAGCCAGGCCGTTAAAGACAGCGACGGTAAAGCAGGGGCAAAGATCAGCCCTTAACATAGCAGATCACCCCCAAGGTTCCAGACGCACCAGGACCAACGAGGCCAGTTCGGGGCCACTAAAATTACCATAATTCCTTTGGCCTCGATCCTGCGTAACAGCCAAGGCAGAAGCCTGATAGAGGAGGAAAGGCGTAGATCAGACGATACTAGCCCCACGGAGCCACCAGAGTGTCTGAGGCGTCCGACAGAGGATCCAGAGACATGGCCACAAAACTCTGTCTCTTCCTGTTAAACCGGATGCCATCAGATCTAGCTCTGGAGAGCCCCAATGCAGACATATCTGTTAAAATACCTCCTGATGAAGGGACCACTCCCCTTGATCCACCTGCCAATTGTCCACCACTGGAATGTGGACAGCTGAGATGGTCTGGACGAAGCTTGCTGCCCACCGGAGAATGCCTGCTACTTCCAGGCCCGCTAACACACCTCTTGTTCCTTCCTGGTGGTTGACATAAACCACCACCGTGACATTGTCCGACTGGATCCGTATTGTGAGCCCCTGAACACGATCCGACCAATGATCCAGACAGTCTGATCACCGGAGTTCCAGGATGTTGGTAGCCTGGATTCCTCCAGCATCCGTGAGCCAAGGTCAGACCCAGGACTTTTTCCCACCCGGACAGACTGACATCAGTGGTGATCACTGTCCAATACAGAGGGAGAAAGCCACCATATAAGGGACCCTTTGGTTCCTTGGCTCAGCCGAATCTGACTGTCCAGAAATTCTGGACATTTGTTCCATTTTAGCAAGATCTTTTTGCAGGGGTCTCGTATGGAACTGAGCAAACTGGACCACCTCGTATGTAGACACCATCGGGCCCAGCACCCGCATGCAAGTCCGCAGGGTGACCCAATTTCTGGACAGAAGAGAGTGGGTTGCTGCTTGTAACTTCTGGAGCCTGGAAAAAAACCTGGGTGTTAACAAGGGACTTCTGGCCAGGAAGAGAGGGTACAGGGATGGAGGAGAACCGCAGGACCAACTGACCCGGGGGAGGGAATCGAATCCACCCAAACCCACCAGGGAGAGATACCAGGACCAAGTGGGCACCGCTACAGACAGAACCCCCTCACCACCGAAGTGGGGGGCTGTCGGCCATGAGGGACACTGCGATTCAAGACCCGGTCGTATGCGACTTCGCGAGACGTTTAACTCTCAGGGTCAGCCCCTGCCCAGTGGGGCCATGTCGAGGTCGACCTAGCGAGTAGCTGCGGTCTGCACGCGCTCGCTGACCAGACTGGGGAGACCACTGGATCAAGTGTCCAGCCCGGCAGTTGATTTTAGATCTCACCGGAAAAATCCAGGATAAAAAAATAAATAAAAATGTATTGCAAGGAACTATATCCTTACCCCTGACTAGACAGAGAAAAAACAAACAAACACACACACACACACACACACACACACACACACACACACACTAAAGGCCTATAGCAGAGATGGGGGTGTATATCACCTAGGACTGCCAATGGTCATAGCCAAGCATTTTTCTGCCTAGTGTCCTGTAGGGGGCGATATAACCTTTTGGTTCTGAATAAGGAAGCGCTGTGTTTGTCAATGAATGGGAAAAAAGAATTTGGACTTACCTGCTTACCTTACATTCCATAGCTTAACCTGTAAAATCCACATGTTGGAGTACATGCAGGCCAAAGGCTGAGTATTCAAAATGATAGGTTGGTACCTTCAGGCACCTACAGGCCTGACAGACTATAGATCAAACTTAAGACCCCTTTCACACTGGGGCCGCCCATGCAATTGTGGCAAAGCGCCACTCATTCTAGGAGCGTTTTGGGAGTGCTGTATACAGTGCTCCCAAACTGCCACAAAGATGCTGCTTGCAGTACTTTATCCAACGTCCCACAACCGCACCGTCCGGGTGTGAAAGCAGTTTTCCAGCGCTTTACAGGTGCCATTTCTAGTGCTAAAGCGCCTAAAAACTGCCTCAGTGTGAAAGTTGTCTTAAGCTGGATACACACAGCGCTGGTGTATCTGGTTTCCACACATTTTACCCACAGTCCCAAAGACTTTGTAAGGTCGTAGGTTAATGGCACATTTTGTGTAAGTGCAGCAAAAGTCCTGCACGCTTTGATGCACTTTTAGTAAACAAGCCAAAAACGCATGACCCAATAGAAAGTCTATGGGACATCAGGTAAAAAGCAAAAACTGTGCATACACCTGTGCACTGTGAACCTAGTGTTCTATATTTGAAAGCATGTATGCTTCCTATAAAATAGTTTTTTAAAGCATGTAACTAAATTTGTAAATATAAAGAGATGAATTCTTTATACATTACTTGCAAAATAAACAGGTTGCATTCCAGAAAAGCTTATTTCAAAATCCAAGCCTGATCATAGTACCACAGCAAGGCCTGCATGCAGGTTAGTACATTTTTAACCGCATAGTCTGTTATCACCTGTGTATGAACATGCAAATTAAACAGAAACTTTAAGAGAGAAAAAAAAAAAAAAAAAACACAAACAACAACATTTACATACTTGTCAAGAAAGTCCTTGTCCACCACCGCACAAATATCTAGAAGAGGGTTGCCCATCCCAAAAAGGAGATTTTCACTGCAAGGAAGAAAAACAGGAATAAGAATTGCACAAATAGGTTTTAGAAGATTCCTACGGCAAGGTACAGTAAAACCTTTACTTTTGAGTAAAGTAATTTGGTACACTTTACAGCAAAGTTTTGTTTACCTTCTTCATTTTTAATTATTCCAATCTGGTGCTCCAGAAACTTTCTATCCCTCACTACCAATGCTAATGGCTCAAGCAGTTTGCTCTGTATTGTGGGAGGCAGAGGGTAAAATCACTATTATACCTGTACCTGAAATTACCAGTGTTTTCCCAACATCCTCTGGTGGCAGGAGAGATCCAAAAGGAAATCATGTATACTTTTTACTTTGCCTTCTATTGACAACATATGGCAACTCACGTAGATATTTAGCAAAAAAACAAAAACAATCCAAAATGTTTATAGACTAGGGATGCCTACCTTTACACGCACATGAACTTTAATGGCATCCCAGTCTTAGTGCCTAGGGTTCAATATTGAGTTTGCCCGCCCTTAGCAGCTTCCACTCTTCTGGGAAAGCTGTCCACAAGGTTTAGGGGTGTGTCAGGGAATTTTTGACCATTCTTTACAGAAGCGCATTTATGAGATCAGGTATGGATGAGAAGGTCTGGCTTGCAGTCTCTACTCCAATTCCTCACAAAAGGTTTTCTATCTCAATGAGGTCAGGACTCCACCCCAAACTCACTAATCCAGGTCTATATGGACCTTGCTTTGTGCTCTGGTCCATATAACTTGGTGGAGGGTGGGGTATGGCGTGGTGTTTTTATTCAGGGGTTGGGCAAGGTCCACTGAAAATGGAGTACATTGATGCAGTGGTGGGCTTAAGCACGATATGGCCTTACAGCGTGATTAAATCTCCACATTTATTAGGATCAGGTGTTTTAAGTAGCCCTGTAAGATTTGAAAGAAACTTCTTTTGTATGCGTCTGCTATTCTCTGTGGTTTAAATTGCCAAAAAAAGAGTCACAAGTCGCACTAGTGTGAACCAGAGCAAAATTAAAATTGCACAATACTGGTAAATGCTTACTTTAAATTTAAAAACTGTGATGACTTATATTACCTCCAGTCTATCAGTCTCCACCTTCTCTGGGTTCAACTAATCTTCCCTGCACAGACCCCTTAAAGCAATCGTCAACCTGGATTTTTTTTAAAACATACATGTCACGTGTACATGCCCTGTGAAATGGTTTTTGCACAGAGCAGCCCGATTCTCCTCTTCTGGCTCCTCCTGCATTCAGAGTTCTCTTATAGCAAGCCATAAATGTGTAGAGTGCCCCTAAAGCAAGGTTAAAAACACACATCTGCCTTTAGTATCAATCACTTTAAATCACTTCCTTCTCCTGCCCAGGACTACAAGTCTCATGAGGCATTGCTCCTCACACATTCAAAGTTCCCAGGCACTTGCTGACATGTATAGATGGTTTACTGAGCTGTATGTGTTCTGCACTTTATTTCCCGAGTTGTAAACAAATAATGCATTATGTATGCAGGTCAACTAATCTAATGAAAAATAGTTGACAGACATTTTATTTTTATGATCGATAACAATTAGTTTCAGCCCTAAACTGTCTTCAAAAAGATATTCTGAAATGTATACCCAGCAAAAAAAAAAAAAATCTGTATTGGAGTCCCTTATACATTTCATAAGCAGACTAAGCATCAAACAGCAACACCAATTAAACAAGCCTGGGGTGAAGTTATATAAACTTTGTGAGAGGGCCACAGGGCACACATGACTACTCTTTTACGAACTTGGGTGTCAGTTTATGAAGCAGTGAAAAAATTTCATTGCTCCATTCTCTGAGATTCTCAGAGGAGATCGTTCTCTTCTGGATGCCAGTTTATGAAGCTTTGTAGATCACTTCTCCTTTAGAGGAGTGAAGCGATCTACAAAACATTTCCAACAGTGGAGACCGGCCCCCAATACTGGAATCCCGTGAGACTTTTTACGAGATTACAGTACCAGATATTCACTGAAACACTGAGGTGTCCTTATTAAGGCAGTGATAAATTATCACTGCTCAGTACACGTACATTCCCAGAGACCACGCACCTAATAAAATATTTGTCCCCCTACACTAAATATATACACACAGCAGGGGGACATGATTACTGTCTTGGGGGTGTCTGAACGAGGAAGTCAAAAGCCTTACTTCTTCCCCTGGGATTCTCTTTTCACTTCCCCACAGCAGCTTCATAAACTGTCCGTTTCTGTGTCAATCACAGCTTCTCAGTATGTGGAGATGATCAGCGGAGAACATGTTCTCCCCCGATCATCTGTGTTTCAAAAACGGTTTATGGATACTTTGGATCACCGCTGATCAGATTCATAAAAACAGACACCAGAGAGTTAGCCATCTGCAGCCCCTTCAATGCCCATCCTATATGGGTAGCAGTGGACAGATAGTCTGGGACCTCATATCAGCCTCATTCCATCAGATGCCACCTCTATAGTGAACAATTTCTATTGTAGTATGGCACTTTTCAGACACATTATACAGCTTGTGGTACAACGCAGCCAAATCGCAAAGGCTTTCTACAAAGACTGGTCACCACAAAGCTGAGGGGGGGGGGGGGAATTATCTTGTGTGTGTGTGTGGGGGGGGGGGGGGTGATGGGGTTAAAGAAAAAAAAAAAAAAACACACACACACACACATCACGCACATAAAGGCCCATTTCACGGGGAGGATGCACTCAGCGGACTTAGTTAGCTCAGCGGGAGATCGAGCTGTTGATCCCCGCTGAGTCGGCGGATGACCAGTCTGTCTCTGCATACTGCAGGGATGGATCTGTCAAAGCCCCGCTGATCTCTATGGGAAGATCAGACGAAAACAGAAAGCATGTCCGTTTTCATCAGATCCCATTCTATTCACCAGATGGATGGCAAATGGATTGACATCCGTCTGTTTTGAGCGGATCTTGGTCAGATGAGATGGCAGGCAGGTGCCAGCGGACACATCTCCACCTGCCCATAGAAATCAATGGGTGGCCCGCCCGGATCCACCTGAAAAAACGGAAAGGCAGATCCAAGCGGGCTGATAGTGTGAAAGGGGCCCTAAACTAAAACTTTGTTGAAGCACCTTTTGATTTTCTTACAGTACTCAGTCTTTTTGGTTATGCGTCCATATTGACTGGTATTTGGAACTGTTCATAATGCCCTCTACCTTGACTAAGGCTCCTGTTCCAGCTGAAGAACAGGTTTCAAAGCATGTAGCCACCACCATGCTTCACTGTGGGTATGGTGATCTTTTGGTGATTAGCATCAAACATATATTTTGGAATTATGGCCAAAAAGTTTGACATTGGATTTTAAATCAGACCACAACACATTTTTGAAAAAAAAAAAAAAAACACAAGACCTACTAGAACAGCTGAACTTAATTTGGCGTTAAATCAGAGGCACTTAAATGTTGGCAGGTGTGTACCGACTTCTATTTAAAGCGGGAGTTCACCCATTTGTAAAAAAAAAAATTTTTATCCCCTTAGCTTCCTGCTCGTTCGGTCTAGGGGAATCGGCTATTTGTATTAAAATATGAGCTGTACTTACCCGTTTTCGAGCTGCATCTTCTTCCGTCGCTTCCGGGTATGGGTCTTCGGGAGCGGGCGTTCCTTCTTGAGTGACAGTCTTCCGAGAGGCTTCCGACGGTCGCATCCGTCGCGTCACTCGTAGCCGAAAGAAGCCGAACGTCGGTGCGGCTCTATACTGCGCACCGACGTTCGGCTTCTTTCGGAAAATCGTGACGCGATGGATGCGACCGTCGGAAGCCTCTCGGAAGACTGTCAATCAAGAAGGAACGCCCATTCCCGAAGCCCATACCCGGAAGCGACGGAGAGGATGCATCTCGTAAACGGGTAAGTACTGCACATATTTTAAAATAAATAGCCGATTCCCCTAGTAAAAACGAGCAGGAATCTAAGGGGGAAAAGTGCCCTCTAAGGGTGAACCCCCGCTTTAATATGAGTTTGATTACGATTGCTTAATTCTGAACACAGCTGCATCCCCAGTTAAAAGAAGGTTGCACACTTATACAACCACATTTTAGTTTTTAGTTTTCCTCACACACTAAAGGCCATACACGGTTCGAAATTCGAAAATCATATCAAAGATTTTTCGTACGAATTTCACACCGTTAGTGGGCTGCAGCAACAGCCGATTTTCTTGCGGCAAACTAATTTGAGAAATCCGACATGTTGGAAATTTTTTGAAAAACAATTTTCTGATTAATGGTGGGAGAAAAAATGTGCATGTGCAAGAAGAGAATATTCCCGGCAAAGTTTTGTCGGCCGAATTTCGAAAATGAATGGTGGCGTCATCACAAAAAAAAAAAAATGTATGATTTTGAAAAAAAAAAAAAATATGTGTTCGAAATTCGATAGTGTATGGCCTGCTTGAGGCTTCATATAAAAACGGGACATTTTTACAACCTCTCCTGAACGATTTAACTTGCTAGTAACCCATGTTTAAATGCCGCGTTTAGCCCCATTTTGCCACGTTTGCATTTAAAAAAAAAGAAAAATTGCGCAAAACACCTATAAACGATACACAGCTTACCACAGTTCGGCATTTGAAATACCTCTAAACTCAGCGTCTGAACAAATTTTTTTGCAAAAAAAATAAATAAAAAAATGACTAAATTGACAGATAAGCTAACATAGGAGAGTTCAGTAAAAGTTGAAAAAAATGCCCAACTGCTCCTAAACATCCGTTTACCAGCAGCCAGGCCCAAAGATTTCAAGTTGTACAGTTTTTAGGTTCACACTGGTGCAATGCGGGAACCCTGCGAATCCACTGGGGGTTCCCGCACACTGCCATATGCAAACTGCTGGGGAATGTTACATTGTTAATGACACCCCCATTTCAGCTCGCATATCGCACTGCAAACTGTCAGTTCGGACATGAATCGGATCGCATAGGTGTGAACACCCATTCGATCAGATTCTGGTGCGGGACAAAAAAAAAAAAAAAAAAAAAAAAAAAAAGGGTCCTGTGTGAGTTCATTCCGAATGCGATGAGATTTCAGCCATACCATCTGTATGGCTGAAAGCACATAGCATGTGATTTGCACTGCAGTAAAAGGTGGAAAAAGTTCTGAAATTATTTGGGTCTCATTTTTTTTTTACATCAGAAAAATCTGACAATCAGATGAAGCCCTACCTGGCAATCGGAAAAATTATAAAAATTACACACACACACACACACACACATTTATTTTCCAAACTAGCAAGAAGAAATTAAATCTGAAATTTTTTCAAAAAAAATGTATAACTAATTTTCCAAAAAAACTTGTGGCAAAAAAAGGAGTTTTTTTTTAAAATCACTATGCCTCTCGGTGTGTTTCTTTTCCAAAATGTTGCAATTTTATGGACGTTTACACTGGCCTGGTGCTCCAGTGCCTCCCAAAATTGGACCACTTGCTCAGATCGGAACCATAGAGATTACGCTCAAAAGAGAAAAATCACTTCCACTGTGCACTAATCCGCACTAATTTTTTTTTTTTTTTTTTTATAAAATAAGATATACTGCATTCACATTCATTGATATGTACACCAGCTTTCAGAATAGTATTCATTGCATACAGGGCACTGCTCAATGTGTATCATTAATTACTTGACTTCATCAGACAATTGGCCACGGGTGACTAGCTGGGTTAACATGCAATTTGTTTAGTCCATTTTAGACTTCCATTGTTTTGCACCATCTCTGGATTTCCTCCTCTTGTGGGACTTCGTATCCACTCCTCTCATATGTCCTTTGGGAGAGTGATCATCACCCTGCCTTGTTGCTAGGGGGTTATGATCTACTGTATATCATTATGGGTTTGCTTCCTATTCTTATACCATTGAGCCCCCCCTCCCCCCAAATATTCCTCCACTGTGATCTTTTATAGTTATAATTTACTTTATATGTGAATATTCTAATTCTTTACACCTATTTTGTGTATGTGCACTGCACAAATAAGGCCCCTTTCAGACTGGGGCGGGAGCTGCGGTGGCGGTATAACGCCGCTAAAAATAGCGGCGCTATACCGCCGGAATTGCCGCGGGTATCAGCCGCTAGCGGTGCGGTATTAACCCCCGCTAGCGGCCGATAAAGAGTTAATACCGCCCGCAATGCGCCTCTATAGAGGCGCATTGCGGGCGGTATTGCCGCGGTTTCCCATTGTTTTCAATGGGAAGGAGCGGTGAAGGAGCGGTGAAGGAGCGGTATACACGTCGCTCCTCTCACCGCTCCAAAGATGCCGCTGACAGGAGATTTTTTTGTCTCCCGTCAGCGCATCGCCTCAGTGTGAAAGCCCTCCGGCTTTCACATGGAGTCTGCAGTGAAGGAGTTTTTCAGGCGCGATAGCAGCGCTATTTTTAGCGCTGTACCGCCTGAAAAACTCCACAATGTGAAAGGGGCCTTAGGTTGTGACATCCATATGAAGTTGTTTATCGCACATCATTGTTGCACATATGATTAGAGGTGGAGCAGAGCAATATAGATTGTGTGTACACATACAAAATTAAATTACACACACACACACACACACACACACACACAGTTAAAATAACACAGCCATAAATGTCTAAACCACTGGCAACAAAAGTGAGTACACCCCTGAGAGAAAATGTCCAAATTGGGCCCAATGAGACATTTTTCCTACCCAGTGTCATGTGACTCAGTGTTACAAGGTCTCAGGTGTGAATGGGGAGCAGGTTTATTCGATTTGGTGTTATCACTCTCACATACTGGTCACTGGAAGTTCAACATGGCACCTAATGGCAAAGAACTGAGGATCTGCAAAAAAAAAAAAAGAAAAAAAGAAGAATTGCTGCTCTATATAAAGATGGCCTAGGCTAGAAGATGGCCAAGACCCTGAAACTGAGCTGCAGCACGGTGGCCAAGACCATACAGCGGTTTAACAGGGCAGATTCCACTCAGAACAGGCCTCACCATGGTCGACCAAAGAAGTTGCTTGCACATGCTCAGTGTCATATCCAGAGGTTGTTTTCGGGAAATAGGTATACGAGTTCTGCCAGCATTGCTGCAGAGATTGAAGGGGTTGTTCAAAGTGTCAGTACTATATTGCCCTGAGCTCCAGGATGTTTATGGGTAGCTTGGTTTCTGCAGGTGACCATGTTACCTGTACTGTGAGGTACTAGAACACTCCTTCCCAGCCTGAAAGAATGACATCTGATCACTTTGCAGTGATAGAGAATCAGAAAATAGGCTGGAGATTAACCAAGTTATGAAATTCATGACTTGGCTGGATAGAATAGGCGGGTCGAGAGATAGAGTATGCTTGTTTCAATTCAATTAAACGTTTTGTTGGAGAGATCTTGAAAGAAAACTGGGCAAATGGTAAAGCTTAAAAAAAAAAAAAAAAAAAGGGCTACCAAGAGGCCTAGAACGCTCAGAAAATATCCTTTTGGGATGTTGCTTTGATCCCAAATCTTGAGTGTGGGCTTTGAGGCAGAGGCATTTTCTTGGAGGAAAACTTCTGTTTGGTATGTGTCCAAGACTAGACTCAAGTATTCCAGATGTAGTGAAGGTAGGATAGGACATTTGTTAATGTGCAACCCAACCTAGAGCAGGGGTCTCCAAAAACGTTCTAAACAAAAAAGGGCCAGTTTATTTTCCTTCAGACTTTAGGGACCAGGGCTGTGGAGTCGGTAGATAAATGTTCCGACTCCTCAGTTTTATGTACTTCCGACTCCGACTCCTCTGTATTAATATGCAAATGTATTTTATACATTCCTTGAGGGAAAGAAACGCAACCTACCACAGGACTACTGGCTGGGAAGCCAACAGTCTACTGTATTGCACAGTTTAAGCAAAAGACAAACACAGTGAAAACAATCAAGTGGCTGGATAGTAGCAGCAGGCATAAACATCAGGAACAGGATCTTTACCAGTTCAAAAATACAAACCACATTATTTGGTTGTTTTAGAACAAAAACAAAGCTTATCTATAATGAACCAAAAACAAAATCTGTAAAACCTAGAAATGGTTTATATTAATCTTGAAATGTAGTTCTAGGCTTAGCAAATGCAAATCAATTCAATGTAGAGTTCTAAGGAAGAGAATTGCCTCTGCCAGATCCTCTTTCATAGAGGCTCTTAAGTCAGACTTTATTATTTTTAGGGCTGAAAATAATCTTTCGACACTGACTTGGGTGGGTGGCATTGCAGTAACTATTCTGGCCACATCACTAACAATCTCTGGATAAGGAAGGATGGCTTCTTCAACAGTAAGGCCCCATACACACGAGAGAATATATCCGCGAATACGGTCCAGCTCTTTTTTTATTCCAATCTAAATTTAGTAGGAGTCGGAGTCGGTGCATTGTTTGCCGACTCCAGGTACCCAAAATTTCCCCTGACTCCGACTCCTCGACTCCGACTCCACAGCCCTGTTAGGGACACCAGACCGTTGCCAGTGAGAGTGAAGATTTTCCTAGTATCAGTGGGAGCCAACATTGCCACATTTGGTATAGTTGGGAGGAATAGTGCCCCATCATTGTGAGGAATACGGTTTTGTATCAAAAAGGGAGGATTAGTGCCCCAAGGGCCAGATAAAGGCAAGAGCATCTGAATTGTCCTGTGGACGTTTGACATCAGCTACAAGGGAGAGGAGCATGGGAACATTCAGAAAGGCATCTTGGATATATTCCCCTTGTTCCAGATAGGCAATAACTGATCTTGTGAATTCCATGCAAAATTTTGTAAAGCGAAGGTATTTTAGGTCCAGAATAAGATGAATGCTCCCACTGGGCTTTGGCACGTTGAACCTGTATTGTGGAAGTACTGTCACAACTACTCTCTGGGACAATGGTTCAGAGCACTGTGCAAATCTAAGTGTCCTTGGGTCGATTTGAGAGGGCAGAGTTTTGAGCTCTATTTTGTACCCTTTGAAACCACCGATTGACCCATCAGTTCTGGGACATGTGATCCAGAGAAAGGCCAACAGATGTACCCCCAATAGAATGAGGGTGTCCCTTTATTGAAAAGAGGGTTTAAGGGTGCTATGTGAGCCAAATCTTGCAACGAAAGGAAGGTCCAAACTTCGGTTTAGAAGCCTGGGTAGAGTGATTAGGTGGACTACACTTTGAAGAGGTAGTAGTGAGGGTTTGGTATCATACACCATCTAAGTAAAATCTTCCTTCCTGGGACATATTTTATGAATTTTTCAAGTGCCTCTACAGACATCTTCCTTGAGGAGTCTTTTACAAACAACTTCAGCCGTCTAAGCTTTTAGTCACAAGATTCCACGCTTGTGAATGGAGAGTGGGGCCATTCAAAAAGCAGAGCAGAAGGCAATTGCTCAGTTGAAAGAATCTTGGAGTACAGGGTTATTATGATGGTTGTTCATTGTCGTAGTTCAATATGCTGCAGTTTGAAATACTAAAATTGCAGCAAAAGCTTCTCAAAACAGTCTACCTGCAGAAGCACAAAAATAAATGTCAACTATAGGTTCAACCCTAAATGTGGGTGTAAAAATGGTATAAAAAAAAAAAAGTGGTTAGCCTTTGAGCCTTTTGCTCAAGCGCCTTAAAAAAAAAAAAAAAAAAAATTGTATAATATATGATATAATTTTTTTCTCTTTTTTATTAAACATGGAGGATGACGCCTAGAAAAACTGGCTAGCACATTTTAATATGTTTAGACAAATAAGAAAAAGAGAGGAAGGGCGCTTAATTACAAAAAGGATCCACTACTTGGCAAATAATCTAAAAATATTATAGCTAAATTAATCATAAACATTGTTATAATTCAAGATGGAATACTGCATACATTGTGAATTATACATTTTGTATTACATTGCCTAGAGAAAAAAGGTCAGGCAAGGCATTAAACAGATTTTAGTGTCATTCAACCCCTAATAATCCTAAAGCCTGGCCTATTAACAGCAGTAAAAACTGTAAGTTAGTTAAAGAAACAAACATTTTCATTTTCAGCCACTGCTGCTCCTCTGATCAGTAGATCCATAGCACTGTAGAATTATTAAAGCAGTGTGCAACTGTCACTTTCTATTAGGCATGGGGTATGAGCAAATGCTACAGAAACTGTCTCCTTGAGGTCTTTTCCCATCAAAGCTCCATGGCAACATTGCCTTATCAGCGGTTCAAATAATAACACTGGCTATTCAGTTGATGTTCATCACTGTAGCCTTTGGCAAACAGGTCTGAACAATTTCCCTTATTTTGAGATTTAAAATTCAACTCCCATTTACAGAGAAGAAAGTATACTGGGCAGTTATAAAGGGCCTGTGTTAACATATACTCTATTTCTGCATTACCAGCCCAATGCCCCGCACACACGATCCGAATATCGTCCGAAAAATTTCGTCTGAGGAAGAATCGTACGATATTCTGATCGTTCGTACAGAGCTTTTGAGAGCCGATCATGACAGTTCATCCGATATTTTATCGGACATGCATGAAAAAAAAAAAAAAAAAATTGTTGTACGGTACCAGATCGTACGATTTTCATTTAGTCCAGTCATCGTCCGAAAATACAATACAAACACATTACAACACATGGCATCACTTCGACTTTTTTCTGTTGTACGAGAATTTGTGACTTTAATAACCCATTTAATTTCTACTAGCGACTATCAAGCGAAAAAAGTCCTACGATATTTGGATTGTGTGTACGGGCATTAGCATTGAGTGCACCGATGGAAGCAACGTTGTCGCTTCCCACCCACAATCTGAATAAATCTCTCCTAGCAAGAAGCCCTGTGCTGAAGATAGGAGGGGGAACATATAAACTTTTCAGAGCCAGCAGCTGACACTTCGGTGATTCCAGGTCATGTGACCACTACACATCATATGCAGGTCTGAGTGTTCATTAAAAAACAAATGTAAGCCTTCATCATAAAAATATTTAAATATGCAAATTAGTTCATGGAAACATGGCCAATGCTGAATAAAGGATTGGACTAGCTGGCGGCAAGTGGCTTCTCTGTATATCTTTGCCAACACATCTATATGCTTCATTTAAAGCTTAAAAGGGGTTGTAAACCCTCTTTTTTTTTTTATTACAAATATATACTTACCTCAGGCGAGTAAAACAGGGGGCTGGTCAGTATCGGAAGTATTTTCACCTTAATGCATTAAAGGTTAAAAAGGTACATTAACCGCTTAAGGACCGCCTCCTGCACATTTACGTCGGCAGAATGGCACGGCTGGGCACGTACAGGTACGTCCTCTGCTAGTGTCCAGCTGTGGGCGCATGCCCGCAACCCGGTCCGAAGCTCCAGGACCGATCGCCGCTGGAGTCACGCGATCGGTCCCCGGAGCTGAAGAACGGGGAGACCTGTGTGTAAACACAGCTTCCCCGTTCTTCCCTGTGGCGCAGTCATCGATCGTGTGATCCCTTTTATAGGGATACACAATCAATGACATCACACCTACAGCCACACCCCCTACAGTTAGAAACACATTAGGTCATACATAACCCCTTCAGCGCCCCCTTGTGGTTAACTCCCAAACTGCAATTGTCATTCTCACAGTAAACAATGCATTTTAAATGCATTTTTTGCTGTGAAAATGACAATGGTCCCAAAAATTTGTCAAAATTGTCCCAAGTGTCTGCCATAATGTCGCATTCACGAAAAAAAAAAAAAAAAAGCTGATCGCCGCCATTAGTAGTAAAAAAAATACAAATAAAAATGCAATAAAACTATCCCCTATTTTGTAAACGCTATAAATTTTGCGCAAACCAACCGATAAACGCTTATTGCGATTTTTTTTTTACCAAAAATAGGTAGAAGAATCTGCTTGTATCGGCCTAAACTGAGGAAAATGTATTTTTATATATATTTTTGGGGGATATAGCAAAAAGTAAAAAATATTGAATTTTTTTCAAAAAATTGTCACTCTATTTTTGTTTATAGCGCAAAAAATAAAAAACCGCAGAGGTGATCAAATGCCACCAAAAGAAAGCTCTATTTGTGGGGAAAAAAGGACGTCAATTTTGTTTGGGAGCCACGTCGCACGACCGCGCAATTGTCTGTTAAAGCGATGTGCTGCCGAATCGCAAAACCTGTACGGGTCCTTTAGCTGCCTAAAGGTCTGGGTCTTAAGTGGTTAAAAGAACAAAAAAAATATATATATATTATGAAAACAAGGTCTATATACGTGCCTGCTCTGTGCAATGGAATTGCACAAAGCGGCCACGGACCTCCTGGTCCATCCTCTGTCGAGTGTCCCCATGGGAAGGGAGCACCTGTGCTGCTGCATTCATTGACACAAAAAGCAGGACTTAGCCCCGCCTCCTCATCACTGGTTTTGATGGACAGCACTGGAAGACCTTGCTTTCTGGTGCCCCAGCAAAGCAAACAAGACCCTGAAGTGAGGAGAGAGAAGAGCTGCAGACATGCACTTCGCAAGACTGAATGAGGGCTCAGGTAAGGGGGGGGGGGGGGGGCTTGGGGAATGCATTCAAGTTAAAAAAAATTGTTTAGGTTCTAGAACCAAAATGTAAGATAACTACACTATGGGAGCCTGTTTTTTGTTATTTTTATGCTGGCTATGAAACCAAACCACTGAATGGAGAGGACAGCAGCGGAGGTGAAAATTTAAAGTGGACTGCACCGGTTCAGAAGAATTTTGGAAGCAATAGAAGCCGTGTTTGCCTAATCCTGTAGAGAGATAGGCACGCACTTCAGGTACGTGCGTTCTACTGTATTCGTTTTGGTGGTCACTTTGGATCAAAGATCTTTCTACACTTTGAAGTATCATATTGGTGATGGGAACGTTTTATTTTAACTTATTTAGTTGAAAATTTTATTTGGAGAATTTAAATAAATCACAATATTAGAGACACAGATTACCCATCCCGGGCTACAATGAAACCCCACAGCACCTCCTATAAAAGCAGCTGTGCCATTTAGGAAGAAAAATGAAGACTAGCGCAAGTATTTAATGAAATGTATACAGGCAGGTTTTGTTACATTTCCACAAGCTACAGACAGCTCAAACCGTAATAACAAAAAGACAGAAAAAACAAACTCTTCCCAAGTAACTGGCTAGACTGCAGGGGAGGCACTGGAAATAATTAATCGGAGTGTTAGAACCAGGAAGACATGGGATGATTTCTTTATGAGTTGTCAAAAGGCCACACTACATTAAAGATTTAAAGGGTTACTAAACCTATGATCCTGCATTGACTATATTCTGGTTTCCCACAGTACATGGAAATGCAATTATTTTAGTAAACAAACTGCCAAATACCTTTTCTCATCAGCAGTATATAGCAGTCTTGTGAAGTCTATCAGTGTCCAGCCAAGCACTGGTTAAAGCTCGTAGGAGGAGTTTTCTGACTGACCTATGAGACTGCAAGAACCCCAACCCCGTCTGGACAGTGCCGATTGTCCCTGTGCTGATAACATGCATCCTCTGTACAAAAAAAAAAAAAACTAGCAATATACACAACAAACTGAGCATGTGCAGCCCGACTCCATAGACTTATCAGGAAATTCTTAGGATTTGTTCTACAAGGTGAATGTAAACAATCACGTTAAGCCAGTTGTGAATTTATGAAAAATACTTTCTAAATGGCACACCAATGTGTCTGCGTGCTAGTCTAAAAGGAAACCCCTGAATACCACCATTTAGACTGAAAAAAGGAGCAGAATGTAAAGCCAATCTGTTTTTTTATTTTATTGCAGAGCTCTATGGCTTAGTGTAACAAACCTTGCTGCTTGTTTGGAGAGGAGAGCAAAAAAGGTGACCTCCTTAGTGTGCCAAAGTTCCTTCATTGCGCAACTACTCTTTGCCAAGCTGTACGATATAGCTAGTGTCAGTGAGGGTTGTCTAAATAAGAGACACCGGACAAACAAATATATATTTATGAAAGGCATTTTCTAATGGCAAATCTAGCAGTAGGCCTACACACATTTTTAAAAGTTGAAAGATGTAGGTAAACGTGACCAAGAAAACCAACCACTCTGGAATGTATTGGCAAATTAAGCGTAGGTACAATATGTATTCATAAAAAGCACATATAGCTGATGGCACATATATGTAGAATAAAACTACAGCTATAATTTGCATAACAGGGCCAGAATGCCAGAGCTTACAGATGCTTCAATACTGTATTTGCTTAAAACAACACTCAGGGGCAAGGATACAGCAGTAACAGGAAATGTGTTGCACAACTCAAAAAAAGGAGAGAGAAAAATAGAAAACAGATGGAGATACCTACCGACTTTCCACAGCTGTGAGTTCACATATAACCTAACAGGCAAGGCCAAGGCTCACAAACTGCTCTTTCCAAAAACAAGTTACTGTAATTGTAAAGCAGATTTATCTTCACTTTAAAGCTCCATGCACACTATAAGCTCCAGAAAAAAATCCGGATGAAAAAAAAACTCATAAAAGCCTCAATGCAAACGATTGGTTATTTTTTTTAAACAAAAAACAAACACTGGATGAAAAATGCCAACAGCTTGTAGCAGCATTTTAGTAGCTTTTAGAAAGGTCTAGGGGCCTTACATACATGTGGACCGTTAATTTCATTAGTTGAGTAATTAATCAGCTGCTCATTTTTTTTTACATCTATAATCAATGCAAAAATGTAATGTTTGTCCGTTTACATCAGTTTTACCCATTGTGTTTTTTACAGAACGAAAATTGGGCTTCGCTCCATTTAAAAAAAAAAAATGGATGTTGACAGATACAGGATGTAAATTGATGATTACCCGTTTTACCACAGCGATGGATGAAAAACAGACAAACACACAGTCCGCGTGAGTTTTCTTCAGTACATGAAGAAAAAAATATATATATATATATATATGTTAGGAGCATTTATATATTTTTTTTCTGCTGGAGAAAATGCTCCAGCAAAAATGTACAAAAAAAAATAAAAAAAA
The DNA here is from genome assembly GCF_905171775.1 of Rana temporaria. Classification (NCBI taxonomy): domain Eukaryota; kingdom Metazoa; phylum Chordata; class Amphibia; order Anura; family Ranidae; genus Rana; species Rana temporaria. Next base: position 125,097,607 of record NC_053496.1, read on the forward strand.
ATGTTCTTCTAAAAATGTGAAAAAAGTTCATTTCACTAATGCAACTTAAAAAAGGTGAAACCAATATAGGAGATAGTTCAAGCCGTGATTTGTCATAATTGTGAGGATTAGGGTTGTCCCGATACCACTTAAAGACTCGCCGAGACCGATACTTCTATTTAATCTCATGTGACATCGGCACATGTGTTTTTTTTTTTTTATCAGCCCTGTTGAGGGGCTATGGTGAGATCTCAGGGGTCTTAACAGACCTCTGACATCTCCCCTTTGAGACAGGGAAAAGGAACTAGGGACACAGATTCCCCAGTCCCTTTCTCAGCAGCCTCCGCTGCACTGAAAATGAATGCAGAGAAGACAGCGGCTTCCCTTCATTCATTCACCGGTTAAAACCTGGACCATTATGCAGGTTAAGGACCTGGCCCCTTTTTGCGATTCGCCACTGCGTCGCTTTAACTGACAATTGCGCGGTCGTGCGACGTGGCTCCCAAACAAAATTGGCGTCCTTTTTTCCCACAAATAGAGCTTTCCTTTGTTGGTAATGTGTGTTTCTTACTGTAGGGGGGCGTGGCTGGACGTGTGACGTCACTGATTGGCGTTCCCTATGACAGGGAACAGACTGAGTGACAAGCCACAGAGAAGAACGGGGAAGCTTTGTTTACACTCACCTCCCCGTTCTTCATCTCCTGTGACCCGATCGCAGGACACCGGCGGCGATCGGGTCCGTGGGTCCCGCAGCTTCGGACCGGGTCGCGAGAGTGCCGCATGACCCACGGCTGGGGTTCTTAAAAGGGAACGTACATGTACACCCTTGTGCCCAGCCGTGCCATTCTGTCGACGTACATCATCGTGCGGCGGTCCTTAAGTGGTTAACTGAGACATCATAATCACAGGAGGTTACGATGTTTCAGTTATGTGAATGGACAGAGTCGGTGATCACCGACTGTCCATTCAGAAAACCAAGGAGCCGGTTTACCGGCTCCTACCTGCGCTCTCCATCCTGACAGATTGAGGAGGACGGCAGTATGGAGGAGAAGAGAGGGGAACAGATGCACAAGGGGGACACGTAGAAGAGAACGGAGGGGGACTGGAGGAGGATAGGGGACAGGGTGATCGTGTGCGAGAGAGAAGCACCGATCACCGCGGCGGGGGGTATTGATAGAGAGGACCGGCTGTCAGACTTTTAAATCTATACAGGGTGATCAGTGCTTGTAACTCCCCCACCACACTGATATCACCCTGACTGCCCAGGTATCAGGTGAAGCATCGGAGCATTTGGCGGAGTACAAGTACTTGGGCAAATGCTCTGTATCTGTTACGATACTAGTATTGATATCGGGACAACCCTAGTGACAATTATGGCTTACAGCTCATGAAAACCCCAAATCCACACAATCTGCATGTAATATTCTAATTGTATGAATCAATAAAACAAGGATCGTACATAGAATATCGGACCTCTGAAAAGTATAAGCATGCATATGTACTCAGTACTTGGTTTGGGCCCCTTTTGCATCAATTACTGCCTCAATGCAGCATGGCATGGAAGCGATCAGCCTGTGGCACTGCTGAGGTATTATGGAAGACCAGGATGCTTTAATAGCGGCCTTAGGCTCTTCTGCATTGTTCTGTCTCATGTGTCATATTTCTCTTGGCAATGCCCCATAGATTCTCTATGGGGTTCAGGTCAGGCGAGTTTGCTGGCCAATCAAGCACAGTAATCCCATGGTCATTGAACCAGGTTTTGGTGCTTTTGGCAGTGTAAGCAGTCCCGCTGGAAAATTATGTCAGCATCCCCATAGAGCTCGTCTGCGGAAGGAAGCATGAAGTAGACGCCTGCATTGACCCTGGACTTAATGAAGCACAGTGGACCAACACCAGCAGATGACATGGCTCCCCAAATCAAAACAGACAGGAAACTTCACACTGGACTTCAAGCATCTTGCAGTGTGTGCCTCTCCATTTTTCCTCCATACTCTGGGTCCTTGGTTTCCAAATGAGGTGCAAAATTTGCTCTCATCAGAAAAGAGAACTTTGGAGCATTGAGCAACAGACCAGGTCTGTTTTTCTTTAGCCCAGGAAAGACGCTTCCGACGTTGTTTGTTGTTCAGGAGTGACTTGACAAGAGGCATACGACATTAGAAGGCAGTCCAGGATCCGTCTTGTGTGTGGTGGCTCTTGATGCACCGACTCCAGCCTCAGTCCACTCCTTGTGAAAGTCCCCAACACTTTTGAATGGCCTTTTCCTGACAATCCTCTGCAGGCTGCGGTCATCCCTGCCGCTTGTGCACCTTTTTCTTCCACACTTTTTCCTTCCACATAACTTTCAATTAATGTCCTTTGATACAGCACTTTGGGAACATCCAACTTCTTTTGCAATTACCTTTTGAGGCCTTCCCTCCTTATGGAGGGTGTCAATTATGGTTTTCTGCACAACTGTCAGGTCAGCAGTCTTTCCCATGATTCCTACTGAGCCAGACTGAGAGACCATTTAAAGGCTCAGGAACCCTTTGCAGGTGTTATGGCTTAATTAGCCGATTAGAGTGGGACACTTTGAGCCTAGAATATTGCACCTTTAAACAATATTACATTTTTTGAGATTGTGGATTTGGGGTTTTCATGGCTTGAACGATCTTGCTTTGCATGCAATGAGTCCATCTCATATTAGTTTCACCTTTTAAGTTGCATTAGTTTCACATGTGTATGTTGAAGTTCAAAAATGCCAATAGCCTAAAGTAGTGTGCATGGACACATAGAACACCACCATGTAGCTTCTAGGAGCAGAACAAAAAAAAAGCCAACAGCTTGCAGTGTGCATTGAGCCTTAGTAGTATCTACATATTTAAAATTACATTTTATCACAACCCAACCAACCTGTTTTTTTTTTGTGTAAAAACGTAATACTTACAAAAACTGGCACAGAGTTATGAATGTGTTTGCGCAGAAGGTGCTTTTTCTGCAATATACCGTATATACTCTAGTATAAGCAAAGTTTTTCAGCACTTTTTTTGTGCTTAAAATGCCCCCCTCGGCTTATACTCGAGTCACCTTTTTGCGCCCCATCTCCCAGATTTTGGGGACCCGGTACTGGCTGGTCGTAGGTCCCCTTGACCCGGAACTTGGCACACATGTAGCCCAATGTCTTCTCTTCAAGTGTGCAAAGTTTGTTGTCTGGGGGGCCTACGGCTGGGGAGCACCAATTTTTCAAAGCCGGGCACCCTTCCATAAACTCCCATGTAAAACGCCAGTCTAGGCATGGGCACAGTGAGGCATGCAGATAGACACCCTAGGCTTATACCCAAGTCAATACGTTTTCCCATTTTTTTTGTGGTAAAATTAGGTGCCTCTGCTTATATTCGGGTCGGCTTATACTCAAGTATATACGGTAGATACATGGCATTTCTATTCAACAATCTAAAGATCATTTCCCAGCAGCTTTTTATCTAAAAATGATTTGGCTCCTTGGAGAAAAAAAATAAAAAACGCAACTGCAATGTCATGTCTTACTGTGTTCCAGAGCTGTGCGAAATTATGCAACATTTGCCAAATATGTCACCACTCTAGATGGCCTTGCACTTCTATACAGTGTCACGAACTGTCACTTTGTTCACTTCAAAAAAAGTTCAGTCAAAAAAAAAAAAAAAAAAAAAAAAAAAAAAAAGGGAGCATATGGCAGCAAGCCTGTGTGAATAGACCCTAATGATCTTATCTAAGAGTATAGTGATATAATGAAGTGTACTAGATCTTTCCTGCTTACATTTTTTTAATTTTGGAGATTTAAAGTAGAGGATCTTAAAGTCAAAGCCAAAAATATAAGCAACCTTTGCCATTCAATATAGGTGAAACTACCATGTAACCAGGGAAGAACAAGATAATTGTTCAACAGTGAGACAATAGGACCAGAGTTATCAGTAGCAACAAGTTAGCATTCACTACACTAGACTGTAAAGTTTGATCAGCAATACTGCTCTTGCCAAGCATCCACAAAAGGTTCTTCTTGTAAAAAAGTTATATAAATTTAAAGTGTGCGCAAATACCAACACAATTAACTCATTTGCTTCTTGTTGGTTGATCATTCAAAGTTATAGCTGTTAAATAAATGAAAAACCATAGGCTTTTTTTACTTCCTGTACAAGACAGGAAACTTTATACTGTCAGAATATACTGCCATCTACAGGATTGTACATTGCTTCTCCCAGCATGCCTTAGTTTTGTGGCAAGCAGTACCAAGACCAAAGTTTAAACACATTAGGTGTGGGACCCGTGGCCCCTTAATGCAGTGGTTCTCAACCTCAGTCCTCAATTACCCCCAACTGGCCATGTTTTCCTTTACCTTGCACAGCTGCTTTAAATCAATATCAATATGATAAGAGCCATTTAATCTAAAGGAAGTTCCCAAAACAAGGCCCGTTGAGGGTAGCTGAGAACAGAGGTTGAGAACCACTGCCATAATGGACTCCAAGAAAATGTATTTACAGGGAGTAGAAAAATCTCTCGCATTTAGCCCAGGTTCACACTGGGTACGATTTGAGATGCAATTTCACATGTCAAATCGCATCTCAAAATCAGCGGCATTTGCCGGCAATGGCACCGTCCTAATCGGTGCGACGCCGCATCTGCGCCGCTGCACCTATTTTTAAAAAGTAGTTCCTGTACTACCTTTTGCGATTTCGGGCCTGCACAGATGTCTCTTAAATCGCGGCCGAAATCGCGGCAAAACCGCAGCCGTGAAATCGCGGTAAAATCGTGATTTTTAAATTCGCAGTAGTGTGAACCTAGCCTTAGTGTGGGAGGTCTTCTACTGTAGAGATGCGCAAAATAAGTCCCATCGTGGGGTAGGCAACACAAAGCACAATACTAAACAGGTCCAACAACATAACAGAAAAAACTGGGGACTGCCTGCAGCTCAATGGGTTGTCTGAAGAACCTTTGCAGAACATGTGAACAGAAAACAGAAAACTAGGAGCTCAAGAGGCACTTCTGAGCCAAGATAGCAAAGACAACCAGCCTGCATGAATTTCCACAACGTTGATTGGGTGAGGAGATTGCTCCAACATCCAAGTACCTTGCACCAACAAAGTACCCAGGACTCCACCTCAGCCTGACAGCATGGCATTCATTGTTCGGATCTTACAGAAGACAGGAAATTTTTTTTATTGGACTCCAAAAGTTGGATTCCAGAGCTAGCACGTCTGAGGAAACCTGGTCTTGGCGCCAAATCCCCAAGGACTGGATTGACTTGTCCCACAACAAAATAAAAAGCTGTGTTGTAGGGGTTTGGTGAGAAATTAAACAAATAGGGCTACCTCAAAAAGGATGCTACCATCAGCCCCAAGACTTTCATGCAGAAGTTAAGATTCAGGTGACTCCAGGACTAAAGAGTACAAGTCTCCGAATAGAGAAACTGCAAATGTGGCTAGACCAAGATATTTAAACTCCAGCGCTGATTTCTGGGAGGTTCAAGAGCCAACCAGCAAGGTTTGGATGTTAAAGGCTAGGTTATCCTGCACCGACTGTTCCTTCAGCAGGTAGTAATCTAGAGAACCCCAAATGGGAATGCCCCAGGAGCATAGCCAATACTGGGGCCAGAACATTGGTGAGTTTAGAAAATCAATGCAGTGAAAAAATAAAATAAAAAAAATGAGGACATGGAGGTAGGTACCTCCATGTCCTCATTTTTTCCAATTCATCGATTTGGGCTCAGAATTTCAGATTGGAACCAACCAGGTATGTCACAGCCGCCATCAATCAAGGAGACTTTCAAGGAAGCCTCTGTGGACACCACACACACCGAAGTCCAGAGGCCTCCTTGAAGGTCTCCTCGATTGAGGGAAGCTGTGACATACCTGGTTGGTTCCAATCTGAAATTCTTCTCCCAAATTAAAAGGGCTTTGAAAACCAAAAGCAAACAAACATATTGCTGATTACCAGTTCTTAAATGTGGTACCAGTAAACGCTTTCTTGTTTAGGCCCTTTCACTTGATGATTCTGCCAGTTAGTTTGCTTTTCAACAAATTCAGTTAAAAGGGTTGAGACAAATGATTTGCCACTAAAAAAAAAAAAAAAATGAATAAATAAAACACACGCTATAACTGCAGTGAGAGCTTGACAGTCAAGAAAAAGTATGTATTCAAAAGGATATAAAAATATCTTAAAAGCTGCAGCTATTATCTTAAGGGAAATCAATCGATATGCTCAACCACTTCAATAGCAGGCACTTAGCTTCCTGCCCAAGCCAATTTTCATATTTCAGTGCTGCCTAAATGACAATTGCATTGTCATGCTACACTGTACCCAAAACAGATTTTTTTTATCATTTTGTTCCTACAAATAGAGCGTTTATTTGATGGTTATTAAACCCCTGCGGTTTATATTTTTTGCAAAAAAAAAAACTGAAAATTTTGAAAAAAATAAATAAAAATTTTTTTGGGTTATAACATTTTGTGAATATGTAAGTTTTCTCCTTCACTGATGGGCACTGATAAAGGCAGCACTGCCGATGGGAAATGATTGGCAGCTGCCTGTGGTCTATGATGGGATACCTGGTTTAGCGTGATGTCAGCACGTCTTTTGGGAAGCTCCAGCTGATGCACTGAGGGTACTGCTTGGTCCACCACACACTCTCCACGGCAAACCTTCCGGGTTACTGGATTATATGCGGAGCCATCCACACAGCCTCAAGTACGATACTGACTGTATTTTGCGGAAGCCGTCTCCTCCTGTGTGAGCGCTGTGTAGCTCCTTGTGAGCCCCGCTCCTTGTTGCGAGTACTGTGGGGTATGAGATTTTCTTTGAAACAGAGTATTGCCATTGCTGCCGACGATTGGGTGAGACTTTATTTCCATCTACTGCCTTTCAATATGGATACACAAGTTTGATCTTTGTGCACTATTCTCCCCCACATACGCAGCTTTGCCACATACGTCTCACAGGAGTTGATATATGCACAGCTAAGAGCACTATCACGTGTGGTGGAATTGTGCATATTGGTCCAATTAGTCACGTGACATTCCATGGACTATACCGAAATACAACGGTCATTGTGATTGACAAGCACCTTTTCTGACCTGCGATAGCCTTACCCCCACGCATCCACCCAGCCATTACCTTCATTCAGGAATCCCTTCCTTGTATAACATTACATATAGCCCATTGGAACCCCTGGCCCACAGGACTGCATTAATCTCAGCCTCTACTTCCTTACAGCCCCTGGGACGTTACATTTGTAGCTATGCTATATTGGTTATAGTGCCCGATTGGGTGTTGTATGTGTGATGTGCAGCTGCGATTCCCCTGATTTTTTAAATATATGACAACGTCTTTTTTAATTGTTAAAACCTCTCTGTTTATCTGCCATCTAATATTGTTTCATAGTTTTTTTTTGCTGTGTGTTTTTTCTATTTAATAAAATTCAATAGTCTTTTTCAGAGAGTTCTGGTCTTTTATGAGAACTATATTCTCTTGTTTTTCTGGTATATGTGTTTGACCAGCAGAACTGCATCCTATTGGATGAAGCTGGAAATGGTACATTGAATTGTTAATAGACACACCACTATTCTTCTTCATGTAAGATATTTGGTTGATCTAGGCTACACCTGTATTTTTTACATACCTAGTGGTCCAGTGTGTTGCCATCCCTGGTGGTCCTGAGCGGGCATCAGAGAGGGGGGGGAGGGGGTTGGGCTGCGCTGAAAAACAATCAGTAAAGACCCCCTCCACCCCATCAGGAGAGCAGCTGATCGGCTCTCCTCTTCTGGTGTTTGTCAGACGCGAGTGAGGAAAAGCCAATCAACGGCTCTTCCCGTTTGCATCGTGATCAGCCGTGATTGGACACGGCTGATCACATGGAAAGAGCCCCTGTCAGAGGTTCTTTACAGAGATAGTGTAGTGGTGTGTCAGACTGGAACACCAACCGTCACGTTGCACGTCCCCTCAACTTTTTAATCTGCTAGATTTACATCCACACTCCCCTCCCCCCCAGATTGACAATGCCGTTGTCCAAAAGGTGCCCCTGTGGTCCTTCATCC